>NC_062531.1:515350-522850 GCF_022655615.1 Tachysurus fulvidraco
TATCTATAACGGGGGCAACCAAAAGCAGTGAAATGTCACTATTCTTATTACCAGAGTTGTAGCACAAACTAAATATTAATGCAACATCAATACTAAATAAAAATAACATTTATTGATTTGGTCTTTGTGAATATTAGTTTATTAATGATGTCATTCATCGGACACACTGTTTGTAGAGAATACACACACACATGAACTGATCTGATTCAAGACTGACGTCATTACATCATGCGTAAAATTTTGGTGTCCACTTTTACCATTTAATAACACCATAACTTTTGGCTTACTGTGTAGTCATATAATATATAATATAAAACTCTTCTTGTTTTAAATTCTCACTGAGGGATAAAACCCCTAAAGATGAAACCCTAGAACTGCCCCTGATCTTATACCTACTGAAAATCACTGACATTTTACTTTTTACTTTTACTTCAAATACTTAAGTACATTAAATATCAGAAAATGACTTTTGATACTTAAGTACAGTAAATATCAGATACTTTAAGACTTTTACTTCAGTAATATTCTAAAAGGTGACTTTCACTTCTACTGAAGTCTTTTTCTAGTACGATACTTGTACTTTTACTCAAGTATTGCTTTCTAATACTTTATACAACACTGACGACGAGTGAGCGCTTGGCTGCTGATCCGCCATTTTGGAGGCAGTCAGTGGTTTAAAAGAGGGCGGGGCTCATGCGCACTTCGTGGAATCGATTCATCTTCCCTCGGATAGTAATGCCTGTGAACGTGATGACGGATTTTTGACAGTTGTTTTGTGTGAAAAAGAGGTGTTGTGAAGACAAGCGTTGTGTGTGTAAACTGTCATAGTCGTACATTTTGGAGTCGTATTTGAACAAACACACAAAATCTCGTATCTGTAAACTGTCGTGGCCGTAGGTTCTGGGATCCGACTCTGCAAAATTAAAATTTACACACAAATGCTTTGAATTACGTACGATTATTATTGACAGTGTTTTTATTCCATAAACACCAATCAGAACTCAGCACTGTGTGTGTGTGTGAGTGTGTGTGTGTGTCACCACCTGAACACCAATCAGAACTCAGCACTGTGTTGGGTTTGTGGTGTAATAACATGTTATTGCTGAAATCTCTACTCAGGATGATGGGAAATAGAACAGAGAGGAAGAAACGAGGTTGAATTTCCCACAAGGAAGGACTGACATGGATTTTCCCTCTAGAGGAGACTGCACACTTCCTCATTAACACCGACACGCCGCTTCACACCACACACACATCTGTAGTGCTGCAGGAGACTCCAAGAGTTTGCACTCATTACAGACCAGAGGTTTTAAACAATAACAGCAGGAACTGGTCAGTAATTAGTGGTGAGGCATCAGTACTGACCTGGTGTGTGATCCCGGTCTGATACCGTGCTCAGTTACCTGCAGTGATACTAACATCTAGCAGGTAATTTTGCATAACATAAGCCTCATGTGGAGACAAACAGGAGACACCACATGACAGCGAGATGAGTATATTTATAAGTGATCACAACCTACAGGAGATGCCTCCTAAAGGAACGCGTCCCCTCGACCCTGAGCTCAGGGTGTGATGACAGAGCAACATGGCGGCTCACAGCATCGGCAGTAAACACAGCGGCTCGTCTACCTTTAAGTGAGTTCACACACATCAGTAATGTATACACACACACACACACACACACACACATACACACTACACTGTGCTGAGGAATTACACTGCACTCAACACCACTAGCTGCTTATCGCGCTGCTAATAATAAACGTGGAAGCGTCTGTGATCAGACTTCCTGTTTCCACGGTAAGTCCAATGCACCATTAGTAATGCTTAACGAAGTGGCCTGCTTTCTCCTTACAGAATTCTACCTTCAAACTCCAGAAGGCAGCACCGAGAGGCCGGGGTTATATCGGCCTGCACTACAAAATAGTCTGTTCTGGTCATTCAAGATGGCATCCTTTATAATTAACACTGCAGTGTTCAGCTACACAGAGAAGATCGGTTCATGCGTCCGTGTGACATCACTGAGCCACGGGTGAGGAGAAGATTTCAGGTAACACACACATCCTTTATATTAGCCTATGGGAGCCTCAGACTTTACACACACACACACACACACACACACACACACACACACACACACACACACACACACACACACACACACACATACAGAGAGCTGAGCCATATTGTGTAACGAGGGAAACTGTGTGTGTTTGTTTTAATTATTTTTAGTCCTAACTGTTCCTTTAAGTGTGGTTCTGCATCATGGCCACTGCAGCTCTGACAGCCTGTTGCAGTCGGCGTCACACTGCCTCCGTTCTCCTGAATGAACTCGTACAGCGCAGAATAAACACCCAGGCAACAGAAATCAACACCGCCGCTTTCTCCACCACTAATCCTACATAAATATGTCAACGATGCTGGTGTGTGTGTATAGGTTATAGTGCATCACACACACCAGCATCGCTGTCGTATTTACACACACACACACACACACACACACACACACACACACACACACACACTACTGGGAGTGTACAAAGTGACAGTTAACACTATGTTTTTAGGCATGATGAACTTACAGCTCCATCTTGCTGATAATCTCGAGCATGGCGAGTATTGATCAGTAAACGCAGAGCTGTGTGTGGATGTACACACACACACACACACACACACAACACCACCACAAACTCAACACTGAATCCACAGTAACAATAACAGTGTTGTTCATCATTAACATCGAATTCTCAATACAAAGATGCATAAAGCCAAACACTCCAGTTGAATACACAAAGCTAAACACAGAGCATGCAGGACTAAATATCCAGTGTGGAATTAACACCTACAGGCGCTGAATAAACACTCACAGTGCAGAATTAACTCTTAGCATTACCCGTGTTAGCATTATAGGTTATAAAACATAGATAAGCTGCAGTGTTAAAGTGCTACAGTGTTTTTTCTTCATCAAACCGAGCAAACATAAAACTAAACTCAACACTGTAGGTTAGAACTAGGTACAGTAGGTTAGACTAAACTCAACACTGTGGGTTAGAACTAGGTACAGTAGGTTAGACTAAACTCAACACTGTAGGTTAGAACTAGGTACAGTAGGTTAGACTAAACTCAACACTGTAGGTTAGAACTAGGTACAGTAGGTTAGACTAAACTCAACACTGTGGATGTTAATATATCAGTATGTTTAAATAAAAATCTGCTGAGTCAAATCAACACTGTAAAATCTGCAGGTGTTTATTTCTGCCTGCTAACCTTTAGACTGCAGGTGTTAATGTACTTCTGTGGGTGTTGATCTAAGACTTAACTCAACACTGTACACATCATTACAAGTCTGTAGATATTAATTTATCCCTGTAGGAGTTTGTGGAACATGTAAGGTGGAAAATCAGCAGGATTAAATACTGTTATATAACTTAACATGTTATAATATAATAATAATGTTAAAACTGTACGAGGAAACTTAACACTATCATCATGAGTTCTAATACACGAGAAAGTTTATTACATACCGAAGGTATTAACACAAATCTGCAAAACAAAAGTTTTGCATTACACCTATAAGACTTAACACTGCAGGTATTTATCTAATGATGTAAGACTTAATTCTGTGTCACAGGCGTTATTACAAGTCCGTAATGCTGTAAGTGTTAATTCTACACTGTAGCTATTAACATCAATGTAGGTATTAATATGAACAAGTAACAATCTAAAAGCTCTTTGCAGGTGTTTGTAAGTGTTGCTTTGTATCTGTTCAGTTTTATTAATCCAGGTGTTTAATCTGAAGGTGTTTATTTACAGCTGCAGGTCTTTATTGATCTGTGTGAGAATTAAACACCATAAACATTATTATAAATATGCAAAGGGAGAATCAGCAACGTAAAGTCCACAGAAATCTGCAGGTGTTTATTTATCCCTGTAATAGCACTAACACTGCACTGCATGTAACACTTAACTCAGCACTGTATTCATTCTGGTGTTGATTTAACTCTGTAGATGTAAATGTGCAGGTGCCAATTCCGCACTGTAACTCTAATCTGCAAGGCTGAACTCCAGGACAGTTAGGTGTGTGTGTGTGTGTGTGTGTGTGTGTGTGTGTGTGTGTGTGTGTGTGTGTGTGTGTGTGTGTGTGTGTGTGTCGTGTTATGTCGCCGTTACCTGATGCCCTTGGTTTCTCTGAGGCTCGTGCTCCGCGCTCGGGTTCGTGTCTCCGTCACGGTGCCATTCCGCTCGCGCGCCCTGTTGCTGTGGTTGTTGCTGCTGGATGCCACAGGGCCGTTGCGCACACAGCTCGTGCGGCGGTGCTCTCGCGCAGCTCTCGGGCAGGCTGCTCCTCACGAGCCGCTGCTGCTGCACCTGCAACCGAGACGCCTGCGGGTCCTGGAGCGCGCGAGCGGCGGTGGATTCGGGCGGCTGGCCCGCGGGAACGCGCGACTGCTGATGCTGTTGCTGATGCTGTTGCGTTGATGATGATGAAGATAGCGGTGATGATGATGAAGGCAGCGGCGGCTGGTTTTGCAGCAGAGCGGTGAACGGATTGCTGCTGATCTGCTGTAGCGTTTGTTGTGGCTGCTGCAGTTGTTGCTGCTCTTCCGGCAACGACCCGCCTTCTTTTCCGCAGCTGCACGAGAGACGATGCGCAGGTTTGTTCCACTGGTTCCCTCGAGACTGATCCTCCGCCAATCGCAAGCCGCACCAGGCGGGGTCACCGACAGAGTCCGGGGAAACGGAACCGAGAGCTCGTGCCGACGGTTTTGTGAAGGTGCAGTTGCGCCGCTGGCTGTTCGCGATACTCGACTCGGCGCCTTGACTTTGTGATGATGGTGATGAGGATGATGACGGTTCTCGTGCGCCGCCCCGTTGCAGTTGTCCAGTCGCGCTGGGCGGTTTCCGGTGTCCGCGCGCACTGTGAGACGGCGGCGGTGGCGGTGGAGGCGGCAGAGTGTAAAACGGCGTTGCTGCTGAGGATGGCGATGCTGCGTGCGGTCGCTGCTGTTGCTGCTGTCGGACAGCGCGCGAGTCTCGATGCCGCATCACCGCCTCCTCCTCCTCCTCCTCCTCCTCCTGCTGGTCGCGTGCGGCGGGCTGCGGACCGACCCGCTTCGGCGCGCTCTCGGTGCTGCGTGCGGCGACGGCGGAGGCCCCCACCGTCGAGTCCACGCAACTCGTCTCATTGGTGGGTTGGACCAGAACCAACCTCATCGCAAAAGCCCTCCTCCCTCCTCCCGTGATGCTACGCGCGCCTTCAAATAAAGCGGACCAGTTCACGGGCACGAGCGCAAACGCAAAAGCAGAACATCACCAAAGGCATTGTGCTGCCAGCGGAGTTGTGTTTCTTTGGCAGTAAATTAGGTTCAGTGGTGAAAAGATTCCACTTTTTCAATGATGAAGTGTTTTTGTGTCCATTTCCTGGTCCGGTTTGGGTGAAGTTCAGCTTCCTGTGAAAGCAAAAAAAAAAACAAACAAACAAAAAAAAAAAAACCACATGACGTTACAAGATCTTTTCACTGAACCTTCAGGAGCGAGCTAATAATTTAATCCTGTATAATACAGAGGAGGCTAATGTTACACTGAAAGAGAAAAAAGATTCCTCTAGAGGTTTATTAATGTTTAATGGCTGTAGCTTTCAAAAGAGGCTTCATGGAACCCATTCTGAGGAGGATGTGGTCTGTAGCAGGGTTCAGGACTATTACAGATTCCTTCAGAAACACTATAGCTGCTATTGCTCCATTAAATAAGATCTGAAATAAAACGAGAGCCTGTGAGAGGACATTATAGGGTTCTATAGGGTCAGCAAGATGGGTGGAGATGTTTAAATGTAGATCCGCGGCAGCAGCCTCAGGAACCTGATCGTTTTCATTAGGTAATTAATCCTGGAGCGCCGGATAGGCACCTGGTCAGCATGAAGTATCGCTTGCTTGCTGGTTTTGGAGGCAAAGCTGTGTATGAGGGCATGAATTATTCATCTTTCAATCCCACTCCAAGTTCAGAGAGAAAACGGGGGTGGAGGTGAAGGTGGAGAGGTGATGGGAGGGGATTGGTTCTGAATCGGACTCTATTAAACAGTTCTTTATTCTTTTGTTCTGCTCCTTCTGAATACTGTGACTTTTCTTCAGGTGGTGTTGTGTTTAGGACACAGTGTAGGAGACAGAGACATGGTGTTGTGTTTAGGACACAGGGTAGGGGACAGAGACGTGGTGTTGTGTTTAGGACACAGTGTAGGGGACAGAGACGTGGTGTGTTTAGGACACAGTGTAGTGGACAGAGACGTGCTGTTGTGTTTAGGACACAGTGTAGTGGACAGAGACGTGCTGTTGTGTTTAGGACACAGTGTAGGGGACAGAGACGTGGTGTTGTGTTTAGGACACAGTGTAGGGGACAGAGACGTGGTGTTGTGTTTAGGACACAGTGTAGGGGACAGAGACGTTCCTCAGGTTCACATTATCACCACAAATACATCCATATTTTGTAAAGACCAAAGCAGAAAGATCCAGTTTGCTTAAAAACATCTTCTGAGGGTTTAGGAATCGAAAAAGGGATCAAATAATTATTAAAAAAAACAGTAATAGAGTGAAGAGAGAGAGAGAGAGAGAGAGAGAGAGAGAGAGAGAGAGAGAGAGAGAGAGAGAGAGGGAGAGGGAGAAAGAGAGAGGGAGAAAGATAGAGAGAAAGACAGAGAAAGAAAGAGAGAGGGAGAAAGATAGAGAGAGGGAGAGAGAGAGAGAGAGAGAGAGAGAGAGCGAAAGAAAGAGAAAAAGATAGAGAGAGAAAGAGAGAGAGAAAGATAGAGAGAGAGAGAGAGAGAGAGAGAGAGAGAGAGAAAGAGAGAGGGAGAAAGATAAAGATAGAGAGAGAAAGAGAGAGAGAAAGAATGTGAGAGAGAGAGAGAGAGGGAGAAAGATAGAGAGAAAGAGAGAAAGAAAGAGAGAGGGAGAGAAAGAAAGAGAAAAAGATAGAAAGAGAGAGAGAGAAAGAATGAGAGAGAGAAAGAGAGAGAGAGAGAGAGAGTGTGAGAGACAGAGGGAGGGAGAAAGTATGTATTGTCAAACTAGACAGAGAGAATTTTTAGACTTTAACTCTAACCAAACATCATTCAGTAAGAACATAAGTATTGACCCCCTTACATCATAAATTCTGTTGTGTCCTGCCCCCCCCCCACTATATTTACATACTGCTGATATTCTTTAGTGTATATATACACACATATTTTACATATATATAAAATACACACAATTTAAATCTAAAATATTTTAATACAATAACACAATATAATGTATAGAATTTACAAACCCGATTCCAAAAACGTTGGGACTCTGAACGAATTGTGAATAAAACAGAATGTAATGATGTGGAAGTTTCAAATGTTAATATTTTATTCAGAACACAAAACAGACGTCGTATCAAATGTTTACGCTGAGAAAATGGGTCATTTTAAGGGAAAAATAAGTCGATTTTCAATTTCATGCCATCGACACATCTCAATGTTAG
>NC_062531.1:542850-572850 GCF_022655615.1 Tachysurus fulvidraco
CAAGAACAGGGGTGCCTAAACTTTTAAACAGGAGAGTGGACTTCTTCCCTAAAAATCATTCCCTTCTTCTGCAACAGCCAATCACAACACATATGGGTTATTTAACCTACCGAGCCCCGCCCACTGACTCCACCCCAAGCATCAATACAGTGTGGCCGCACAAGTGGCTCATGTGCACTCAGGTAGATCCTGAGAGGACACACACACACACACACACACACACACACACACACACACACACGTGCGCACACCCACCCACACATACACACACACACACACACACACACACACACACACACACACACACACACACACACACACACACACACACACACACACACACACACACACAGAAAGAGTCTGTACAAAACTAGAGTGTTTTGGAAAAATGTTCATTTCTCAACCGGAGGGTCGAGAGGACACAAAGTGTAAAGAAAGGTAAGATGAATACATTTAATAAGTTTATTAACATTTAACATGTAGGTTTATCTTAAAATAAACATTTATTGTATTTATTATTTATATATTGTACCGCAGCTGACATGCAAAGTGTTAAGATTCCACACATCTACAGGATCTTCTAAAGGAAGATCTCACACCTACTGATTCCTCTCAGAATGTGATAGTGTTGTATCATTTAGAGGAATAATAATGAGCTACAAATACCAGTGGAGAACCTTCAGGTGTCTGTTAGTGCGCTGAAGACGAGAAAAGGAATTTCAGCTTTCAGCAGGACAAAGACCCAAAGTTCACATCCACATGTGTGTGTATGTGTGTGTGTGTGTGTGTGTGTGTGTGTGTGTGTTTGTATAACAGTACAGCAGGGTGTTCTCTGTGTGTGTGTGTGTGTGTGTGTTTTCACAGCTGAAGTGTAGCTGCAGTGTGTGAGGAGACTCGGGATGTCAGCAGCTCTAACAGGTACAGTGTAAAAAATATTTATAATTAATAAGTAAATACATTTTTGTTTGTTTATCAAAAAATATTTCTGTGGAAATTTGTATGAAATGTAAATAATAATAATAATAATAATAATAATAATAATAATAATTATTATTATTATTATTATTGTTCTTGTTATTAAATGCATTTTATTATATTTTTTAAATGAGCTTATTATCAGTGTTGTATAAAGTATAGAAAGCAATACTCGAGTAAAAGTACAAGTATCGTACTAGAAAAAGACTTCAGTAGAAGTGAAAGTCACCTTTTAGAATATTACTGAAGTAAAAGTCTTAAAGTATCTGATATTTACTGTACTTAAGTATCAAAAGTCATTTTCTGATATTTAATGTACTTAAGTAATTGAAGTAAAAGTAAAAAGTAAAATTTCAAGTTCAAGTTCAACTTTATTTCATTTCCCGAAGGCACTTTTTTTTGCAGCATACAGGCATATCACAAAAACAAACAGAACATAAAAAAGCAACACAATTCCCAAAAAATAAAAATAACTTTAGCTCGTATTTAAAAGTTTAACAGCTGATGCAACAAAAGCATGTTTGAACCTATTTGTTTTACTAATTATGATCCTGTTCCTAATACCCGAGGGTAGAAGGTCAAAATCATTATACATAGGGTGGGAATCATCTGATAATATAGTCTGGGCTTTCCCCAAAACCCCTCTACAGTATAACTGGGCCATAGACATCTGCTTCCTCCCTGTTATTTTACTTCCCTGATTTACAGTTTACAAATTTCTGTGATTTTCAGTAGGTATAAGATCAGGGGCAGTTCTAGGGTTTCATCTTTAGGGGTTTTATCCCTCAGTGAGAATTTAAAACAAGAAGAGTTTTATATTATATATTATATGACTACACAGTAAGCCAAAAGTTATGGTGTTATTAAATGGTAAAAGTGGACACCAAAATTTTATGCATGATGTAATGATGTCAGTCTTGACTCAGATCAGTTCATGTGTGTGTGTATTCTCTACAAACAGTGTGTCCGATGAATGACGTCATTAATAAACTAATATTCACAAGACAAAGACCAAATCAATAAATATTATTTTTATTTAGTGTTGTATGGATTGTTTGCATTAATATTTAGTTTGTGCTACAACTCTGGTAATAAGAATAGTGACATTTCACTGCTTTTGGTTGCCCCCGTTATAGATAAACGCCCCCAGCTCTGACTGCGCGTGCACGCTGCGCGTACCTGTGCTTCTCCGTACAGCCTGCGGAGCGTAATACAATCTAGGAGCAGTGATACACCAAACCTCCCTTATTACAGTCACACACATTTCTGCTGACTTTATTTTGTAGTAACGAGTAACGCAGATGTTTAGTGGGAAAATAACGGAGTAAAAGTTTACATTTTATCTCGGAAATGTAGTGGAGTAAAAGTGAAAGTTGTCCTAAATTTAAATAGCAAAGTGGACGAGGGTGAAGGTCAGGTGAAGCCACACTGCTGTAACAGGGCAGCGTCACACACTCAGAGGGCAGAGATTCACACACCTCGTACACACATGAGCTTACAGACTCTCACACACAGACACGTCTGATGCACTGTCTGGATCCCTGGATGAAAAAGTGAAGGTTTTTCTGTCACTCTACTCAGAAACCATTATGAACGGTTTGAATGAATACACCACCACGCCACCAGGGGGCATCTTCACCTGAATATTCAATCACTTTGTCACCTTTTATTTAATATCCTGTCTACAGCATATAAAAACGACCTGGACTTTACACACGATAAACTCTTTGTCTGTTCATTCCTGCTCTGACCTTGTTCTGACCTTGACCTTGACCTGCCCGAACCCGTCAGCCCTGCGATCTTTACTAAATACTTCGATCTGAAGTTGTTACTGACTGCATCTGTACCGATTCACTGTATGACCTGGAACTGTTCTCTGTTCATGTTTTTTTTTGGCTCATTGTTGTCTGACAATTCCTTGGAGTCTCCACTGCTCAACAAGGCTTCACCTTTAACCCCAGATCCAGCAGAGGGTTGTGACCTAAGCTCTGCTATCAAAACTCAAACTCAGCTGGAAAGCAAGTCCCAAGATCTTAACATATCTCCAGAGCAATGGAGCAAATCCGGTTCTGTTCAGGAGACACTGGAGCATGTCTGCATTTTTTAGGGAAAGGATCCACCAGGTTCTTGCTCTGGTTTCTGGAACAGCATTCAGCTGAACTTCTGCTTGGTTTATCTCACAATGCTGAAGGAGACCTCTGGTAAGGTTAAAAGTGAATTTCACGAAGATTCACAGTATTTTCTACCATTGTTTCATTTGAGGATTCTGATCTATAGCAGGTCCACTAACTTCTCCTCAGAGGTAAACCAAAAGTACTCAAACGGTCATAGGAGGCCATTCAAGTATTCCAAGCTCCCTGAAGCATAAAGAAGACAGCAGTGTCTTGAGTGTCTGACCTTCTGCTCAGTAGGTCCCTAAATGTCTTGTTGTTTTCTTCTTGGCCCTTTGTCAGTTCTGGAGAGATGTCCTGTGGTGTTTGATGATCTTCACAGTGTTTCATGGTCACATCTAAAGTTTTAGAAATTCTTTTGTAGCAATCTCCTGATCCTGAGGTCCCGTACAAGCTTGTTGGCTTCAGCAGTCAGAAGATACTAAGAAAATCCCACAGAAACAGTCGCTCTTACTTCAACATGAGTGTGAATGTGATTGGTTCATTCTGAACCTTTTTTTAGTTGTATTTATAACATTTAGGAAATGGATCTGATTATTAATCTTGGTTTCATTTGTTACATTTTACACAAAAACAAGACATTTGAAGAGGGGTGTGTAAACTTTTTTCACTGTTTAATGGTGAACTGTTCTTCTTCTTCGTCGTCGTCTTCTTCAGAGCGGTTGGGCTTCACTGCGGGAGACTACGCTGTATTCGGCGCCATGTTGGCCGTCTCCTTGTTTATCGGATTATTGCAGTCTCTTCTCTCACGTCGGCGGAGGTTCTCTGATTTAGACTCAATGGAGAATTTCTTCACTGGTGGGCGGAGCCTGGGGGCGGTACCAGTAGGAGTGTCTCTGTGTGCTAGCTTCATGTCAGGTGTGCAGGTACTGGGGGTTCCATCTGAGACGTACCTGTATGGCTTCAAGTTCCTCTACATGTGTTTGGGGCAAGGTATCAACTCCCTCCTGACAGCCACACTGTTCCTCCCTGTATACTACACACTGAACATCACGTCTTCTAACCAGGTACACACACACACACACACACACACACACACACACACACACACACACACACACACACACTCTGTTCCCTCAGGGTTTGTATAGTATCTGGTCTGGTTCAGTCTGAAGTGTAAAAAAACACGCAGATTGAATAAAAATATTTTCAGTAGAAGTTGATGTTATCACCTCCTCGTGTCAGGAAAACCTTTCCCCAGATGTAGGAGGAGAAGTGTGAAGGACAGTAAGATAGACCAAACAAGATAGAAGGACGCCTTCATATGGCTTTCTCACACAGCGAGGTCACTAAACATCTTCTCAGAATAATATGTTTGTCACACACACACAGTATGCAAGGAAAACATGATCAGAATCAACTAAAAAACACACCATCACCCCGGCTAACCAGGTGTACACACACACACACACACACACACACACACACACACACACACACACACACACACACACACACACACACAACATAACCCCGGCTAACCAGGTGCACACACACACACACACACACACACACACACACACACACACACACACACACACACACACACAAAAAACAACCCCCCCTATCTAGTTTTACACACACACACACACACACACACACACACACACACACACACACACACACAACATAACCCCGGCTAACCAGGTGCACACACACACACACACACACACACACACACACACACACACACACACACACACACACACACACACACACACACACACACAACATAACCCCGGCTAACCAGGTGTACACACACACACACACACACACACACACACACACACAAAACATAACCCCGGCTAACCAGGTGCACACACACACACACACAACATAACCCCGGCTAACCAGGTGTACACACACACACACAGACACACACACACACACACACAGACACACACACACACCATAACCCCTGGTAACCAGGTGTATACACACACACACTCTCTCTCTCTCTCTCACACACACACACACACACACACACACACACACACACACACACACACACACACACACACACACACACACACCATCACCCTGGCTAATCAGGTGTACACACACACACACACACACAGCCAACAGATCATCACTACTGTGAAGATGAGGAGTGAAACTGTCTCTAAAGCATATTATGAAAAGCCCTCTGTGTGTGTGTGTGTGTGTGTGTGTGTGTGTGTGTGTGTGTGTGTTTCCTCAGTATCTGAGGATGAGATTCGGCAGAGGAATGCAGCTGCTTGGAAGTCTACAGTTTCTCATAGCCACAGTAAGATCAAACACACACACACACACACACACACACACACACACACACACACACACACACACACACACACACACACACACACACACACATACACACAGAGTGATGTTTACACCATGTTTATTTATTATTGTTTGTTCCTGTTGTTTGTTGCCAGCTACTATACACTGGCATTGTTATCCTCGCTCCTGCACTCATCCTAAATCAGGGTATGCACACACACACACACACACACACACACACACACACACACACACACACACACACACACACACACACACACACACAAATACTTACTGTATGATAATACAAATACAATACTAGTGTGTGTGTGTGTGTGTGTGTGTGTAGCCACAGGATTAAACATGTGGGCGTGTCTGATCTCTACAGGACTCATCTGTACGCTCTACACAAGTCTGGTGAGAGATTAAAGTTAATTAGACACTGACGCTGTTTTTATTTCTACACAGAATCATGTTAATATCAGGTGTGAAATAAAAGTGTAATAACAGAGTAAAATGATTTATAGCTCTATTTTTGTTCAGTTATCTAATAAAGACTAATTTTACATTTTGATCTTTTTAATATTTGAATATTTTGAATATTAACTCCATTAATATTTTATCATATTTAATTTCCTACCTGGGTTAATTCCTTAATAATGACTCATTTCGGGGACGTTTTCTTGCTTATTAAAGCGGAAGTGTGTGTGTGTGTGTGTGTGTGTGTGTGTGTGTCTAGGGGGGAATAAAGGCTGTCGTGTGGACAGATGTGTTTCAGGTCGCCGTCATGCTTTTGGGTTTTATTGGGATCTTTGTCCATGGCACCGTCCTTGCAGGAGGACCAGCGAAAGTCCTAGAGATCGCCAACAACGGCTCACGCATCAACTTTAATGAGTACGAAGCCAAATGTCTCTAAATACATCTGGGACCAAACAGCTGGATGTGGTGTGTGTCAGTGTAGCACACCGAGGTGTAGGGTTAGTGCTGGAGCAAGGGAACTTAACTCTAGGGACTAAATTAATGAAAGGAGTAAATTGGACAGATATCTGTGTATCTGTAATGTTTAAGCTCACACACATGTTGCTGCGTCCTCTTTCACTCTCGGTCAGTTTTGGTCTGGATCCTCGCCAGCGGTACTCGTTTTGGAGCTTTACAGTCGGAGGGACGATGGTGTGGTTATCCATGTACTCAGCAAATCAGGCTCAGGTGCAGCGCTACATCTCCTGCAGTTCAGAGAGACAAGCAAAGTGGTGAGACATCTACAAACAGTTCATCGTTCTAAACGGAAGGCTTCCATTATAATGTCCGTTAGCTGCATTAGCATTGTAACTCTAGGGTTAAAGCAAAACTTCACATGACTCTGCTGAACGAATACACTGTCTACAACAAAGTGCATTTTGTGTACATTGTGTGTGTGTGTGTGTGTGTGTGTGTGTGTGTGTGTGTGTATTTCAGGGCTTTATTAATCAATCAGGTGGGCTTGTGTTTGATTGTGAGCAGCGCAGCTACATGTGGCATTGTGATGTTTGCTCTTTATTCCCACTGTGATCCTCTCAAATCTGGACGAATCTCTGCATCAGATCAGGTCAGTCTCTCTCGCTACCCCCCCCCCTCTCTCTCTGTCTCTCTCTCTCTCTCTCTTCCTCTCTCTCTCTCTCTCTCTCTCTCTCTCTTTCTCTCTCTGTCTCTCTCTCTCTCTCTGTCTCTCTTTCTCTCTCTGTCTCTCTCTCTCACTATCTTTCACTCTCTTTCACACCCACCCACCCACTCACACACACACACTGAATTGAATCACTGGTGAATTAAATTAAACTTATATAAAAGACCTAAACCACATCATTGTTTATTGATTGGAACAAAAACCCTTTTGAAATGCTAAATGAAATCACAGAATGAATAAATTTTTAATGTACACAAACCTTTCTCTGTATCAGTCTGTTGAATCAACACCGCCACACTGACACACTGTAAATCTGCTTACAGTACATGCCTTATTTGGTATTGGACATTTTTCGGGATCTTCCTGGTTTTCCTGGACTTTTTCTAGCCTGTGCATACGGTGGAACATTAAGGTAATAATATAAAGTTAGAATAAATATTCTAATTCTGTGTAATTCTATTTCTCCCTTGAATTTATGTTTTACCTACTACTCTCAACACATTTCCCTCAGCCAATAAGAACACACCATTACATTCTCAGCCATTCAGAACACACTATACTCCTCTTGTCCAATCCGAACACACCATACTCCTCTCGGCCAATCAGAACACACCATAGTACTCTCAGCCATTCAGAACACACCATACATTCTCAGCCAATTATAACACACCATGCTGTTCTCAGCAAATCAGAACATACCATTACATTCTCAGCCAATCAGAATGTAGAATGATTGAAGGATTACCAATTGCTTCAGGTCCTGTCTTTTTTTCTGATCACAGCACCGTCTCCACCAGCATTAACGCCATGGCTGCGGTTACGATGGAGGATCTGCTGAAACCGTTTCTGATCAATTCATTACAGAGGAAACAGATGCAGCTTTGCAAATTACTGTGTAGGAAATTATATATATTTTATTTACTATGAAATTCTTATGAATGTGTAGCTGAGTAGCCCATTCAGGCCTCTTAAACAAATGACTGCTTTACATATCAAGATGCATTTGATATGATGTTTAATGTTGTAATGTGTGTGTGTGTGTGTGTGTGTGTGTGTGTGTGTGTGTGTGTGTGTGTCTGTGTGTGTGTGTGTATGTGTGGTAGCATTTTTGTATGGAGTCGGCTGCATCACAACGGCAGCTCTCTGCTCTTTCCTGGACTGGGGAGTTCTTCAGGTTACCATCAACCTCTAAAAATCTGTGTATAGTGTATAGTGTGTAGTGTGTAGTGTGTAGTGTGTAATGTGTAGATTGTAGTGTGTAGAGTGTAGTGTATAGTGTGTAGTGTGTAGTGTAAATGCGTAGTAGTGTATAGTGTGTAGTGTAAGAGTGTAGTGTGTATAGTGTGTATTGTATAGTGTATTGTGTGTAGAGTGTAGTGTATAGTGTATGGTGTGCAGTGTGTAGAGTGTAGTGTATAGTGTGTAGTGTATAGTGTGTAGAGTGTAGTGTGTAGTGTATAGTGTGTAGTGTGTAGAGTGTAGTGTGTAGAGTGTAGTGTGTAGAGTGTAGTGTGTATAGTGTGTATTGTATAGTGTATAGTGTGTAATGTATAGTGTATTGTGTGTAGAGTGTAGTGTATAGTGTATGGTGTGTAGTGTATAGTGTGTAGTGTATAGTGTGTAGAGTGTAGTCTATAGTGTATAGTGTGTAGAGTGTAGTGTGTAGAGTGTAGTGCATAGTGTGTAGTGTGTAGAGTGTAGTGTGTAGAGTGTAGTGTATAGTGTGTAGTGTAAGAGTGTAGTGTAAGAGTGTAGTGTGTAGAGTGTAGTGTAAATGCGTAGTGTATAGTGAAAGAGTGCATAGTGTATAGGTGTATCAGCGTAGCTCTCTGTTTGACACAGATATCTGTTTATACTGAAATAAGATGTGGTAGCTCAGTGGTCAAGGTGTTAGACTACTGAATGGAAGGTCATGAGTTTGAATCCCAGGTCCACCAAGCCCCCGAGTAAGGCCCTTAATGCTCAGATGCATAAATTGTAAGTAACTCTGGATAAGGGAGACAGAAATGTAAATGAAATATTAGTGATTATTGTGGTGCTGTGTTTGGTTGATTCCATTACACATCACAGAACCCAGACCTCCTCAACTTCACAGCCCTATAGGGAAGATGCTGATGGAAGGGGAGTTAACAACAGATTAAAGCAATTTACATGCACTACTTCCTGTATCTTGTTTCCAATCACAGGGCTCGTTCACGGTCATGGGCGTGGTTAACGGGCCGCTCCTGGGTACTTTTATCCTGGGTATGTTCATCCCAGCTGCAAACAAATCGGTAAGAAGCTCGACATTAACCACCCAGTGCATTAACTACCCCTTGCTCTTTATGTTAACAGCCTCTTGCTACTAGGTTATTAAATGGTTCATTTGTTAATTCACCTTAATGTGTACAAGCTGAAGCCTTTCTGATAGAGACACACAGTAGAAACTGAATGGGTTCTTAGAAGAAAAAAGTTGGGATTTATTCTATCTTTGGTTCTCAGGGTGCGTTTGTTGGGGTGGTGGTGGGGTTCTCTCTTGCTCTGTGGCTCGCTGTTGGAAGCTCTGTTTATCCTCCAACCCCTCAACGAATGGGTGTGTTAGACACGAATGCTGATTACTGCCTCTCAGCTAACACTACACACAACTCCACCATGCTAACATCTCCAAAATCTACACTATCACCTCCAGAACCTGCAGAGGACCGGTGAGTATGACACACAGAGATGGAGGCAGTACAGTAGTTTAAACAGCCCTCTCAGTGTAAAGGAATTGGAGAACTTTTGCTAAACTTCTCCTTAAGGTCAACATTTCTAACATGTTGATGAGCAACATCTTGGTTCGACCTGTTCAAAAGTTCATGTTGTCTTTATATTTAGACAATAAATTACACTAAAGTTCATGTTTGCTATTCAATAATCCATTATTTTACATTATTAAAAGGTTTTATACATCATTTATTCATCAATACATCATATTATACATTGATTTTTTATAAACTTTGTTATTCATTCACACTTTAAAGAACTCAGTCATTCAGTTAGTAAAAAGTAACGAAGTTTGTAAAAGAGGGATTTATTCATGACTCCTTTGGTGAGTCACTTACATTTATAAATGACTCATTTATGTCTGTAAAGAGTTTAGTGAGTAATTCATTATTCTTTTAAATAAAGTGTGATTTACTTCTATTTTTAAATGACTCCTTAAGTGATATATTGATACAGTGATACCTTGAATGATTCAGTAACATCTGTAAACAACTCCCTAAAGTATTCAGGTAAGTTTCTTAAAGAAACCATGTGATTTGTTTACATCTGTAAATCACTCCAGAGGCTGAGAGAGTTTTATCCTTCGTGTCTGTGGAAACGTTGTTCACCCCGGTGTGTTGAACAGATAAAGGACTCCTTTCTCTTTTTTTTATCGTCTCTGCTGCTCTGGGTTGTAGGTATCATGATCTTCAGGATTTTTACTCCATATCCTATCTCTACTTTGGAGCTCTGTCCACTGGAGCATCTGTGTTAGTCGGATATGTGGTTAGTTACATCACAGGTGAGACTGACACGCTCATTCTAATCAGAATTTAGTTTAATTAGTTTAATTTTAACAATACACATCATCACAAAGCAGTTTTACTTCAATGAGTGTTTTAATGAGGTTAGTGAGTGAAGACCTCCTGAGATGATATGAGGAAAAACACTTTTTCACCAGGAACCATTCACAGTGGTAGCCATTCCCATCTGTGTGACTATAAACATAAAGCAACTCTAAAGTAAATAAAGTTCTAAGTATATCATCATTTACGTTTTAACTATCAAACTGAAGTCATTAACAGGTCAGTGATGGAGCACGAGGCATTTGCAGTCCTGACAGAAGAACATCCACATGGTCTTTATGTGACACCATCCACAGTGATCTCATGGTGATCTTTAGGATGTTCTAGTTGAGTTCTAAGTGGATTTACAGGATCCAGAGTGTAGTGAACACTGGCTCAAACATTCAGTCGCCTGATGGGGCTCTGGTTGAAATTATTGATTAGACCACAACAGGGCCAGGGGGGCACGGTGGCTTAGTGGTTAACACGTTCGCCTCACACCTCTTTGGTTGGGGGTTCGATTCCCGCCTCCGCCTTGTGTGTGTGGAGTTTGCATGTTCTCCCCGTGCCTCGGGGGTTTCCTCCGGGTACTCCGGTTTCCTCCCCTGGTCCAAAGACATGCATAGTTGGTTGATTGGCATCTCTGGAAAATTGTCCATAGTGTGTGACTGTGTGAGTGAATGAGAGTGTGTGTGTGCCCTGTGATGGGTTGGCACTCCGTCCAGGGTGTATCCTGCCTCGTTTCCCTGATCACGCCTTAGATAGGCACAGGCTCCCCGTGACCCGAGAAGTTCGGATAAGTGGTAGAAAATGAATGAATGAATGACTGAATGAATTCAAAGTCCAAGGCCACATTTTTGTCATTTAAAATAAAAAAAGCAAACAAGTTTTTGAATATTTAAAACAAAGAAAGTTAATGATGGGTATTATGAATATTCTGTACTGTCTCTTGCTCCCTCAAGTGTGTGATATTGATAAATTCCTTGTACAAAAGTTCAGATTTTGTTCATGTCTAATCTCTTCTACTGAAGTGTGTGGTCAGATGATGGATTGATTCTGAGTGGATGGTTTTGTAGAATTAGAGTCACAGAATGACTTACAGTGTGAATGTCTGACGTGGTTGTGTGGTGAAGTGTCTATATTATGACTAAAGCACCTGTAAATGAGAGGAGATAACGATCTGAGATGATCAGACCAGGGAAGTGAAGTGTGACTAGATTTTCTAAATTCAATCTGAAAGTTAGAATGAGATCTAGAGTGTGAGCTCCCGTTAAATCTATGACAGGTCACAACTGCTGTTCTCAGATGTTCTGACTTATCAAAAGGAACATTAAAGTCTCTATAATTAATCCTTGGTCTTTGTTTTTGCGGCTGCTTGTGCATGTTTATCATCACTTAGGTTAAAAAATCTTTAAAGCTAAACCTATTTTTTTTTTAGGACCAACACTGAGGGGCTCGATCCAGCCTGGTCTGCTGTGGTGGGATCTGAAAGCTGACCGTGATGCTCCTCAGGATAGCACAGTAAATTCAAACACACATTCAAATTTACATGATGATTATCACAAACACAACATTCACTCGGTGGCACAGTGAACCGTGTCTTTGTGTAAATGACTCCGCAAACGATTCGACTGCAGTCAGATTTATAACCACTGTAATCTATTTCTAAATGACTCCTTTACTGATACAGTTACATTCTGATTAACAGAAAAACCCGATTCATTCGGTAAGAGAGTGGACCATGTATTTGGGTAAATGACTCCTTTGTTGATTCAAATTGAATCATTTGCAATGTTCTGTAATCAAATCAATTAACTTTTTGCATGTTTTGAAAACAGCTTGTTTCTTTAATATGTCAGTCTGTGATCGACGAGTGTTGAGTCAGAGTTTATCTTGCATGTTGGTGAAAACGTTCACTCTGCTGTGGTGAACAGAATTAAATACAGTACAATGGAATTAAAAGGAATGAGAAAAGCTGTGTAAACTTTTCATCACAGTATTCATTAGAAATGATGAAGACCTTCAAGTTCTCCTGAGTTACTCGTTTTGTTTTTCATTCGCAGGAGGAATCGATGGTTCTGAATCCCACCATTGTCCTTCAGAACCCTGAGAAAGATGCTGATAAAGAGCGAAAACCTTCAGTATCTGTTATGTGAGAAACTTTTGTGCTGGTTGTGGATTTATACAACATAAAGTTGGGATGAATTCTTCTGCTAATCTCTCTCTCTCTCTCTCTCTCTCTCTCTCTCTCTCTCTGTGACGGACACAAACACACAGAAATGTAATGACTAACATTCCACACATTCCTTCTTAAGCCTGAAACAATAGTGTTGGTGTTCTTATCCTATTTTCAGCTCATCTTTCAGCATTACACAACACTCCTGCACCACACCTGGCTGTCTCATCAACACACCTGTCTGTCTCATCAACACACCTGTCTGTCTCATCAACACACCTGTCTGTCTCATCAACACACCTGTCTGTCTCATCAACACACCTGTCTATCTCATCAACACACCTGTCTGTCTCATCAACACACCCTACTGTCTCATCAACACACCCTACTGTCTCATCAACACACCTGGCTGTCTCATCAACAGACCTGTCTATCTCACCAACACACCTGTCTGTCTCATCAACAGACCTGTCTATCTCACCAACACACCTGTCTGTCTCATCAACAGACCTGTCTATCTCACCAACACACCTGTCTGTCTCATCAACACACCTGTCTGTCTCATCAACATACCTGTCTGTCTCATCAACACATGTAAACTCATTTACAGACTCAAAATAAAGGAGTCATTGCTGGTATATAAACATGTTCTGTAAACATGATCATCTACAAATCTGACTGATTTATACAACACAATTTAACCAAGCAGATTAACAGAAGTCTGGATGTAGGTTTAGACAAATGCAGAGCAGCACAGACAGTAAGTCAGTACATCTGAGTTAAAAATCCTGCTAGTGTTCAGGTGTGAAGGCATAAATACAGACAGCAGTCGGAGCGTTTACAGGATGTTCAGTATGAGAGAGTTTCATGAGTCTGAAGTTCCAAAAGTGAATGACAACAAAAGAGAAAGTGACCAAATGTATTAAAACAGACAGAACACTGAAGGCAGCGTGAGTGAGGATGAGGTTTAAACTAAAATCAACACATCTTCTGAGCTGTGGGAAATACGCTGAGCTCATCTGTTTGTGGGTGTTTTTTTGTGTTGTTCTGTTAAACTGATCCTGAACTCTGATTAAACACATCAACATCTTTCCTCCAGCAGCTTTAAAGTACTCAGTGTGTAGCAATAACACAGCGGCTGAAACACTGTGCTGCGTTTCTCTGCTTTAAACATTAAGGTTTGTTCCTGTGACGGAAACAAGAGCACTACTGAAAACCAGAAACCACACACACACACACACACACACACACACACACACACACACACACACACACACACACACACAATTACACACACACACACATGCCCAAATACACACAAACACACACACACGCACACATTTACACATACATACACACATACACATACATACACACACATTTAGAACATTCACACAGCCTTATCTTCCTGTCTATAGAAAGGTACACACACACTGTCACAACCGGGAGGAGGAAGACAGACCCAGATACAGGATAACTTCAAATTAGTAGGGTAACATTAAACATTAAACAGGAACACAGACAAAAACTAAACAGGACAAAAGGACAAGGGTACACCAACGGTACATAGACTATACGCTGGTGGTACACTGACGATACACTGACGGTGCACTGATGATACACTGATGGTACACTGATGATACACTGATGATACACTGATGGTACACTGATGGTACACGGTACACTGACGATACACTGATGGTACACTGATTGTACACTGACGATACACTGATTGTACACTGACGATACACTGACGTTACACTGACGATACACTGACGTTACACTGATGGTACACTGACGTTACATTGACGATACACTGATGGTACATTGACGATACACTGATGGTACATTGACGATACACTGACGTTACACTGATGGTACACTGATGATACACTGATGGTACATTGACGATACACTGATGATACACTGACGATACACTGATGGTACACTGACGATACATTGATGGTACACTGACAATACACTGACGATACACTGATGGTACACTGACGATACACTGATGGAACACTGACAATACACTGACAGTACACTGATGATACACTGACGATACACTGACGGTACACTGATGATACAATGATGATGCACTGAAGATACACTGACGTTACACTGATTATGCACTGAAGATACACTGACGTTACACTGATGATGCACTGAAGATGTACTGACGTTACACTGATGGTACACTGACGATACACTGATGATACACTGATGGTACACTGATAGTTCATAGACAGTACACTGATACACTGATGGTACATGGACGATACACTGATGATACACTGATGATACACTGACGATACACTGATATTACACTGATGATACACTGACGATACACCGATGATACACTGAAGGTACACTGACGATACACTGACGATACACTGATGGTACACTGATGGTACACTGACGATACACTGATGTTACACTGACGATACACTGACGATACACTGATGTTACACTGACGATATACTGACGATACACTGACGATACACTGATGGTACACTGACGATACACTGACGTTACACTGACGATACACTGACGATACACTGACGATACACTGACGATACACTGATGATACACTGATGATACACTGACGATACACTGATGGTACACTGACGATACTCTGATGATACACTGATGGTACATTGATGATACACTGATGATACACTGACGATACACTGACGGTACACTGACGATACACTGACGATACACTGACGATACACTGACGATACACTGATGGTACACTGACGATACACTGATGTTACACTGACAATACATTGATGATACACTGATGATACACTGACGATACACTGATGTTAGACTGATGATACACTGACAATACACTGATGTTACACTGACGTTACACTGATGATACACTGATGTTACACTGATGTTACACTGACGATACACTGATGATACACTGACAATACACTGATGATACACTGATGATACACTGATGTTACACTGATGATACACTGATGATACACTGATGGTACACTGACGATACTCTGATGATACACTGATGATACACTGATGATACACTGATGATACACTGACGGTACACTGATGATACACTGACGTTACACTGACGTTACACTGATGGTACACTGACGTTACACTGATGTTACACTGACGATGATTCCGCGCTGCCATCGGCAACAGTTATATAGACATAATTAACAACAGGGAACAGGTGTGTAAAGATGGGGAGGAGTAAACAAGGGCGGGGCAGACACGTGACACGGAACATACACAAACACACATGACCAAAAGTCCGGGCTGAGTCCTGACACACACAGACACACAGACACATAGACACACACACACACACGCACACACACACACACACACACACACACACACACACACACACACACACACACACACACACACACAATTACATACAAACTTAATAACACTCTAATTACATGTTTATCCTTTATAAATTTATATGAATGGTCAGTATATGAAGCTAAAATCACATGGGTGTTTGTGTGTGTGTCTGTGTGTGTGTGTGTAGTTTGATAGTGAATATATTTAGTGTCTATTGGCTTTAAATTGTATTTTATTTCCTTTCCTTCACTTTCACACA
Organism: Tachysurus fulvidraco; assembly: GCF_022655615.1. Taxonomy (NCBI): domain Eukaryota; kingdom Metazoa; phylum Chordata; class Actinopteri; order Siluriformes; family Bagridae; genus Tachysurus; species Tachysurus fulvidraco. Next base: position 559,274 of record NC_062531.1, read on the forward strand.
TGTATCACATGTTATAACACTTTTATACTCCATCAATCCACATATGGAGATGTGTTTCAGTATTGAGTAAATGTGTGTGACATGCTGCATTGTGCTAATGTTAGACTATTAGTGTGTTTTTTATTGAATCCAGTTAGTGTGAGTCCAGTTAGGTGTTAGAGAACACAGATATAAAATAAATAATAACTAATTAACATGGAAGTGTTACTTCCATGTACTAATTAACATGGAAGTGATGTCACTAATTACATCAGCGTGGAGGACGAAGTCATGCATTATGTCATACAGTTTACAACCTAATGTCTACAGCCACATTAATATGTAGGGGATATGATGAAGAGGTGAAAACTAAGTATAGAAATATCATTAACTGCTCATTATTCCAACCTGATGATGATGATTAGTAGTAATAGTATTATTACACATATTCATAACATTCTTTATTATATTATATGCATATAATCATCAGAGAAAATATTAAGCAGTGGTCATTTATAAAAATTAATAGTACTACTCTAAAAGTTAGACTAATAATACAAAATACAAAGTATTAAACTATTAATTAAAAGTATATAATGTGAAGTATATAATGACCAATGCACAGCAGCTTATAATTAAATATTAAAGGAAATGTAATTCATTAGCTCAATGATTAATGAGTATGATGTTAGCTCTAACATTTGTTTCCGATACAAGACATTTATTTAAAACATCTTCTTTTCAGCCAGATTAGTGTGTTAATAAAATTATATTTCCTGTGTTCAGCTTTGTGTTCAGCTGTCACTTTGTGTGAGAAAGAGGAAGTGATACTTCGGCTTTTCTCAACTGTAGAGTTTAAAAACAAGACGCCATGATGAAGAAAGAAAGAAAAATGAAAGCAAATATAATGAAGGAGAAATGTCTCTGTGTGTGGTTATGGTACAGGAAATCAGAGTGATGTCACACACACACACACACAGCACACACTGCACACAGGAAGAACATTACACACGAACACACACACGAACACAAAATGCATTTTCGTCGGGCTGAAAAGTGACAGAAAAAAATCATCATCAACATCATCATAAAGGTAAACATCTTGATTTTATTTCAATTACTTCTGATATTACAGCATTAGAACATCTGTGTGTGTGTGATGGTGTTTAATGTTAGTGTTCATGTTGTGTGACAGTACTGTGCGTGTGTTTGAGTGTGTGTGTGTGTGAGTGTGTGTGTTATAATAGATATAAAATTTGACAGGTCTATAAAAAGTCACTCAGATGGATTTGTTTATATATTTACAGTTTTAGATTTAAAGGTCTGTTATGTCCTCAGTCTCGAGTCATTAACATGTTTATCTCTTTACATGAGGACTTTACTGTGAGTCTGAAACTCATGAGACATAACTGAGTTCAGGCAAGACTTCAGGTTTTTTCTACTTCCTGTTTGGAGACATTTTTGTTTCCATAGTTATGGGGAAGCAATAAATAAAAACATCAAGGAGATGTTGTTGATGATGATGATGATGATGATGATGATGATGATGATGTGTTTCTATCAATGTAATATTTATGTAAATCAAATCAGTTTATCTGATTTCTTCATTATAATTCCTTGACTTTAATTACATAAACATGACAAACCTAAACACACATTAAGATCAGCTCAGTGTGAACATTTACACTTTTATACGACTGCAGAACATAATGAGATCTCATTTTATAATGCTTTCACTTTAATAAGAACGACTTGATTTCATTTTTATTTCAGTTTCAGGTTTTTGTCCCATTCAGTTTTCTTCATTTGCTCTACAGTTAAAACAAGCTAAAAGTTCAGAAGTTGTGTGCTCTACATGATATAATAAGAGATTCTACATGATGTTGTAATTTATTGTGTTTTCGGTAATCAAAGCTGTAAATCTTTACTTTCTTGTTACGTTTTAAAACATTTGATTTCATTATATTATTTATTACATATTCAAACGATCTAAATATTCCTTAAGAAACAACAAAAACACCAGAAAACACCTTTAAATCTATTTCACTGTAGAAGATTTAAAGTAATGTCGACACTTACACCTTGCTAATGTTAATAGCAATCAATGACATCACTTAGCCACCAGTTAGCATTGTGTCGATATTAGAGTAATACAGGGCTGTTAATTGTCACGTATTGAGTGTGACAGTCATGGATTTGGGTCATTTATCACATGATCTCCCGCCACACATCGTATTTCTCATGCAGAAAAACTTTTTGACTATTTATCATATATAATAATAAGCCCAAAATGTATCAGTCTGCACCGCCTTGTCGAGCCTGACACTTATCAGCCAATCAAAAAAAGAGGCTACACAATAGCCAATCAGAAAATAGCACTATCTGGGTAAGATTTAACACAACATTCATTCATTCATTCATTCATTTTCTACCGCTTTATCCGAACTTCTCGGGTCACGGGGAGCCTGTGCCTATCTCAGGCGTCATCGGGCATCAAGGCAGGATACACCCTGGACGGAGTGCCAACCCATCGCAGGGCACACACACACTCTCATTCACTCACGCATTCACACACTACGGACAATTTTCCAGAGATGCCAATTAACCTACCATGCATGTCTTGGGACTGGGGGAGGAAACCGGAGTACCCGGAGGAAACCCCCGAGGCACGGGGAGAACATGCAAACTCCGCACACACAGGCGGAGGCGGGAATCGAACCCCGACCCTGGAGGTGTGAGGCGAACGTGCTACCCACTAAGCCACCGTGCCCCCCTTTAACACAACAATCAATGAAAAAAAAAAAAAAAAACATTCATTAGCGAGGATATTTTCCATGGTCGCTTTGATCAAAAGCTCAAAAAGAAACAATCATGACCCTAAAAATGGCTGGGCTATTTATATGGGAGCAACATTACAAATGATAAAGGAGTTCAAATAGGTAACAAACACTTACAATAAACACTAGTCATAATCTCTCTCTCTCTCACTCTCTCTCTCTCTCTCTCTCTCTCTCTCTCTCTCTCTCTTGCACACTCACACACACACAAATGAATAATACTTTGTATTTGTTTAAATTGAGGTCAGTGATCCTTACCAAACACAACAAATCCCCCATAATTGTTTATTGATTGATTGATTGATTGATTGGGGTGGGGTGGGGTGGTGTGGAGATGTCAGGCTTGCCTGTCTTCAAAACTTGAGAGCCCTGGTAATATTCCTAATAAGAGCTGAAGCCGATATCGCTGAGCGCTAACAAACGCTTCACTACAGAGGAAATGACCTTCAGCACATTCAGAATTATGAAGCTTTTAGAAGCTAACGCTGGATGTTCTACCACATGAATGGTTTTTTGGACACCATGTGTGTTATTTTATAGCACTGTGTCTTCACAGGAAGACTTTTTTAATTAGATGAGTCTCAATATTTTTGTCTTTTTCCTGGAAAAAAATAATTTTTTAGTCACAGCACATTTACTAAATGTCTGCAGACTTGGTACATTCCAGTCATGTTCACTCACAGGGCTCTTCACAAGGGCTTCAGATTAAAGTCTAATAAGTGACTCCTTTCTCAAAAGCTCTGAGAAGAATGTGCTGAAATAATAACTTACTCCATCAGACTAAAAGCATTTATTTGTTCTACATACTGTATATTTACAGGTTTATCTGCACTTTTTCCTTTGCACATTTTTTATTTGCGCTTCTGCTAGATGATAAACGGCGTTTCGCTGAACTACACAATCGATCTATCAAATCTAGTAAAGTTCCTTCTCTAACAACATTAATGTTTTTATTAAAGATGTTTCTTCCTCTTTACCTGTTTAACAGAAACCTGTTAGTGTTAAATAGACGAGGATTTGCAGACATACATCATTCCGTCTTTATCTGGTCTTCATCAGTCACTTTTGTAATGATGGATGGAGGATAATTCCTACTGAACACCAGAGTGAATGTGATTGGTTCATTCAAACACTGTTCATATCACTTTTATCATGAAAAATTGGAAGGAAGGGAAACTACACTAAGAGCTCAGAGCACACAGCAGGGAGAACCAGTGATACACCATAACTTTAGGCAGACGCCCTCATCATCCACAGTAACTTAGATTTCATCTGGTTTTTAAAGACCTGCGCAATTTGGTGTTAAGTGTCATGCTCAAAGTGATAATAAATAAATTGACGTGACATACGGCTAAGTACGGTGACCCATACTCGGAATTCGTTCTCTGCATTTAACCCGTCCAAAGTGCACACACACACACACACAGCAGTCAACACACACAAACACTGTGAACACACACCCGGAGCAGTAGGCAGCCGTTTATGCTGCGGCGCCCGGGGAGCAGTTGGGGTGGGTTCCGTGCCTTGCTCAAGGGCACCTCAGTCCTGGTATTGCCGGGCCGAGACTCGACCCACAACCTTAGGGTTACTAGTTAGGCTCTCTAACCATTAGGCCACGACTTCCCCCAGTTGTAGAATATTACAACTGGGTGTCCAAACGACAGGCTTCCAATATGTGGTCCAACACCTTAAACATTAAGCTAGCGCACCTATAGCAGTGTATGAGTGTGACACTGACGTGTGTGACTGTAAGTGTGGGATTTAAACAGGTAAATAAAACTGTAATGAGGAACAAACACGGTTTAACTGCCCAGAAACACTGCGGTTATTAACCACATGCTAAAAGGACCTGTTTCTGTACGTCAGTGATAAGACTCACCCATTACACACACTTCTTTTTGTGATGTTCCGTTTCTTTATTAAGCTGACGCTAAAATTTTTGTCTTTTATTACAACTGTGTAAAACTGAGCCGAATCAAAATCGGAAAATGAAACAAAACCTGAACAATGAATCAAAACAGCAAATTTTCGTGTGTGTGTGTGTGTGTGTGTGTGTGTGTGTGTGTGTGTGTGCAGCAGACACCAGAAATGGACATGACTGAGGAGGAAACGAAGCCCCTGATGATGTGCGAGCGCTCTGGGAGTCACAAGTCGAGCTGCGACGCCTTCATTACTGTGCACTTGTACTACAGCACAGCCTCAAAAAGTGAGAGCACGCTGTCCATCCCTGCAGGTCGTGTGACCGCCGAGAGCATCTGCGTACTAGCAGCTAAAAACTGTGGTAACAACACACACACACACACACACACACACACACACACACACACACACACACACACACACACACACACACACACACACACACATTCACACTCACACATACACACACACACACACACACACACACACACACACCACACACACACAAACATACACATACACACACACACAAACATACACACACGCACACAAACACATACCAGCATACACATACACACGCATACACACACACAAACATACACATACTCACACACATACACACACACACACACACACATACACACACACACACATACCAACATACACATTCACACACATACACACACATACATATACACAAATATACATACACATACTCACACACATACACACACACACACACACACACATACACACACACACATACCAACATACACATTCACACACATACACACACACATACATATACACACACATATATACATACACATACTCACACACACACACACACACACACACACACACACACACACATATACACATACACAAACATACATACTCACATACATGTTTATATACACATACACACATATACATACACAAACATACACAAACATACACAAAAAACACACACATGCACACATACATTCACATTTACATGCACATACTGTACACACACACATACAAACACGTACAAACACATACACATACATACACACATACACACATACACACACACATACATACACACAAAAATACACAAACACACAGTAATTGCATATTTTGTCTAGATGTATTGTATAAGCTCACTAGCACTAATTTATACAAACAAAACATTGATGACAGCAGGGATGTAAACATCTACTGATGTAGTGATCTACCTAAACACATCAGGAGACTATGGTGTAGCGATGTCACTGGCTAGTTTAACTGACATTGTGCAATTAAATACAGTATTTTATTTGAGGTGAAAAAATGTGTGTGTGTGTGTGTGTGTGTGTGTGTGTGTGTGTGTGTGTGTGTGTGTGTGTGTGTGTGTGTGTGTGTTCAGGGATACTCCCTGTGTTTCATAGTTTATTTGCTTTGGCGTCAGAAGATATATCATTCTGGTATCCACCAACACACATGTTTAAAAGTGACGAGAATGTAACGGTACATTACAGAGTGAGGTGAGTACACACACACACACACACACACACACACACACACACACACACACACACACATAGACAGAGACAAATATAGTAAATGTGTAAATTGTCTAGTTTTTCTGTATAATAATAGAATGTGTGCGTGTGCACGTGTGTGTGTGTGTGTGTGTGTGTGTGTGTGTGTGTGTGTGGTGTGTGTGTGCAGATTCTTCTTCTCAGGATGGTTTGGTCAGGGTTCCAGAGCAACATATCGTTACAGTCTGAGCTCCGGGAGGATCTGTGCTGTGATGGATTACAGTGTTATTGACTATCTCTTCGCTCAGGTGACACACACACACACACACACACACACACACACACACACACACACACACACACACACACACACAGATTGTTAACACTGGACATCAGTACCCTGAGACTGATGCTGCTGTGCTTCTCTCAGTCCCGCAGTGATTTCATCTCAGGCTGTGCAGGTGTGTGTCCTCCAGTTAGTGCCATTCAGGAGTGTATGGGTTTGGCTGTGCTGGATCTGTGGAGACAGGCCAAGGAGAAGAACCACAGGGTGAAGGAAGTTTGTAAGACCATCAGGTATTCACAGACTAAATAGAGTTTTGGTGTCCATTGATTCTGCTCTCACTCATTATAAATTCTGAGAAATTCTTAAATTGTCTTCACCTGCCAGCTACAAGTCATGTCTGCCTGAGACACACCGAAAAGAAATCCAGAAAATGACCCGACTAGCACGCTATCAGATCCATAAGGACCTAAAACACTTCCTAAAGAAACTGGGACGCTGCTCAGCTGGAGAGATAAGCCTGAAGCTCAAGTACCTGATGGAGCTGAGAGCTGTGGAACCTAACTATGGCTCTGAGATCTTCACCACATCCTGCTCCACTGTGAGAGTCTCTGGAGATGGAGGGATCCAGACATACTCCTCTGATGGCCAGGTAGCATTGACCTCACTGTAGCACACCTGTATCTCACCTCGACTACACCTTAATCTCACATATACCTTTAATACCTGCATTCTTGTGGACTTTCCCTTTAAGAGTCCTTTGATTGATTATTGAAACTCTTCCATAGGAGTGGCAGACATTTTGTGACTTCCCTCAAATCACAGAAATCAACATTAAGCGTCTTTGCCAAGATCAACTTCCTGCTGAGGGACGTGTGGTGAGTCTGACCCGACAGGATGACAGATGCCTGGTGAGTGGATATTACCTGCTGCAGCTAGCTACGGTGACACATCAGCATGTTTTATAAAGGATGTGGGTCTAATCAGATAAAAATCAGCTGTAATTCACTTTAAATTAAGAGCTTTGCTACGGCTGGTAAGAATCAAGGAAACAGAGAGACCCACTTGAAATTCTACACATTTTTACCTGGAACAGAATGTAACCTTTTTTTTTATGAATAGATTTTATGTCATGAAGCGTGGTGTTGGTAGCATCTATGGGGTTTTTTTACACCTGGTCACTTTGTGTGTTTTCTCTGATCCGATAGCTATCTGATTTGTTAAAACTGTTCCATTTACATCAGGCCACATAAACGCGTCTCGGCGAATCGGATATCGATCCGATCTTTTTACTCCCCCCTAAAATGCAAATATATTTTACGTTATTTCCGGTGGACCATGAAATGGAACACGCTTTGGTGTATGCGGTTGCTACAAAAAACAGCATTTACTGTTTGCTGCATTTTCGCTGGTGGCAGCGGTGCGTTTTAAGACCCAATGAGACGCCTGGGTGTAAGATCGGAGCCAGCGCTGGTGGGAAAACATATTTGTTTCTGGCGCGATGCAGGACTCGCGAGTCACCTGCGAGTGACGTAGTTCCGTTTGGGAGGAGTATAGCGCCGACGTATGTGGCTTGAACAACCACATTCATTTACACCTGTCCAGTTTCATCTGAAACGCATCCCAGACCACCTCCTGAAGGGGTTCGTACCATCGGATTTATATCCCTCTCCAAAACGTTTCAGAGGGCATTTAGACCTGGTCTTTTTACCATCGGGTAGATATCGGATCACAGAAAACGCAGGAAGTGACCAGGTGTAAAAACACCCTATAATAACAATGATTTCAAGCGTAATCCCACTCAGAGACCCTAAGCATTTTATGGATGTAAAAATTCATGCATGTGTTCTTTCTGAAAAACAGGAAGTGGAGTTTGAGACTCTGGCTCTAGCTCTGTCCTTCGTGTCGCTCATCGACAATTACTTCAGACTCACCACAGACTCCAGTCACTATTTCTGCTCTGAAGTTGCTCCTCCAAGTCTACTTCAGGACATGGACAGTCGCTGCCACGGCCCCATCACGTATGCCTAATATTTACCCTCTCAGCCACAATGCTAAATAAGTATTGTGTTAAGCTCTGTGAAAAGAACGCTGGTGGATCTTCTGACATGTTCTTCCCTCCAGGTCAGAATTTGCGATGCACAAGCTCAAAAAGGCCGGAGCTAAAAATGGTACATTTCTTCTTCGGCGCAGCCCCAAGGAGTTTGATAAGTACTTCCTTGTAGTCTGCTTACAGGTAACACACATTACAGGTAACACTTTTACTTTGTATAAATGTTACGAGTGATTTTACACTAGTGTGAATCCTCTAAAGCAGCTCAGACTTCTACTATCATTCAGAATTACTATTTCATCAGACAGCAAACATTGTTGCTCATTTAAATAACAGTCTATAAAGTTCATCATATGTGTGTGTTTGTGTTTCTGTGTGTATGTGTGTGTAACACAGACGCCACTTGGTGTTGACTATAAAGACTGCCTGATTGAGAAGAACGAAAAGTTTCACTTGGCAGGAATCCACAGATCTTTTGAGAGTCTGAGGCAGCTGACGGATTTCTACAAGAAAAACACGCTTATACTGTCTGACATTCCTGTCACACTGACCAGCTGCTGTCCACCTCAAGCTAAAGGTATTGGACAAGTGGGTGTGTCGGTGGGACAGGTGGGTGTTGGTGGGAAAGGTGGGTGTGTCAGTGGGACAGGTGGGTGTTTCGGTGGGACAGGTGGGTGTGTCAGTTGGACAGGTGAGTGTTGGTGGGACAGGTGGTTGTGTCAGTGGGACAGGTGGGTGTTGAATTTTGAGCTTTAGATACTCAAGTTAATGTGTAAGTATGACTTCAGAATTAATGACACATACAAATGTAGGTCTCTTTCTATTGGTGGGTGGGGTAGATGGGTGCCAATACTTTGTGCAGAGTAGCAGATGTAAAGCCGTGTACTTGTGTGCAGAGCTCTCGAACCTGATCATCATCAGGAACAGCAGTGTGTGGGAGACACCAAGCTCCCCAACTCAGAACAGACACAGACCCAGTCACATTCAGTTCCACATGATCAAACACGAGGACTTAATCTGGGTGAGAACACACACACACACACACACAAATACACACACACACACACACACACACACACACACACACACACACACACACACACACACACACACACAAAATAAACACACACACACACACACACAAAATAAACACACAAAAAATCAAATATATACACACACATACACACAACACACACACAAAATATATACACACACACATGTATATGTACATTAATGGTATATTAATATACTGTATATATGAATAATGAATGTTTCAGAAGGAGAGTCTGGGTCAGGGCTCATTCACACACATCTACAGAGGCTGTAAAGTGGACCACCGAGATGGAGAGACTCACACCACTGATGTTCTGCTCAAAGTTCTGGATGTAGAGCACAAAAACAGCTGGGAGGTGTGTTCACGTCCATATACAGCCTTAGACTCTCTTACTAACTGCTAATTAGCTCAGCACAAAGTCGGAGCATTTTTCACTTCATAAATACAATAAATTATAAAAAATAGCATCTAATCACATTTTTCTGTATGAATATGTAACTAATAATAATAATAATAATAATAATAATAATAATAAACACGTGTTATTTACAGCACAGTGAAGCTGAACATCGTTTGAATAAACTGTTGTTTTTTTTTAGTCTTTCTTTGAAGCAGTCAGCTTCATGAGCCAGATTTCCCATAAGCACTTGCTGCTGGTGTACGGAGTCAGTGTGCATAAATCTAAAAGTAAGTTTCACTCTTTTTATTTAGCAACTGAAGAAGGGAATTCTGGGTAATTTGTGCTTGTTAAGTCTACAATGCTGAAGGTTAATGATTCTTACCATTCATTCATTCATCTTCTACCGCTTATCCGAACTTCTCGGGTCACGGGGAGCCTGTGCCTATCTCAGGGGTCATCGGGCATCGAGGCAGGATACACCCTGGACGGAGTGCCAACCCATCACAGGGCACACACACACTCTCATTCACTCATTCACTCACACACACACACTACGGACAATTTTCCAGAGATGCCAATCAATCTACCATGCATGTCTTTGGACCGGGGGAGGAAACCGGAGTACCCGGAGGAAACCCCCGAGGCACGGGGAGAACATGCAAACTCCACACACACAAGGTGGAGGCAGGAATCGAACCCCCAACCCTAGAGGTTGGGGGTTCCACTAAGCCACCATGGCCCCCTTGATTCTTACCAGTCTGGATTTAAGTGTCACAGACACATGTACGCAGGACAAAACTGATCTAAAGTGCTGATGATTTTTTGTTAATAAAGTGGTTATGTAACGTGTGGATGATGCAGCAGGACAGTGACCAGGAATCACAGTGATTACTGGTGTAGCTCCAAGCTCCAAGCACAGGTACACAAGGTGATCAGTGGTAATAGGGATCAAAACATGGACCACTGAACTAACCAGAGAACGAAGATGAACAGATTAACTGATCCGAGAGAAACACAGAACAGGTGACTACCATCAGTACCAGGAACGGAGACACTGAATATCTACATGGCAGAATTATGAGGAGAGCAACACACAGACACCAAGAAGAGGCAGGAATGTAGAGAAACACAGCCTCTGTCTCCACACAGTCCAGCTACAGACAGGACATACTGTACAGCCTCATGTGTATGTCTACATGAGGCTAATGGAGCTAGTGCATGAGAAAGTGTCACCTCAGCTAAGCTAATGCAGCTACGTGTCACCTCATCTCATCTCCTCAAACTAGTCACAATCATCTCATAAATCCCACCACAACAGTTGTAGCGCTGAGCTCTGTATGCCGTGTTAAATAAACCCCCTCAGATTACAGAATCAAACCTGCAGAACTGCTCAGAAATTTATGCTCACAATTTGGTAGAGAAGCAGATTTTATTTAATAAACTACAAAATAAATAACTAAAACAAGGTTACACAACTACAAGGCAGCTGAAGAGTGAGACTGTGGCTGTCAGAACACATGATCTGGCTTCTGAATAATGTCAGTCTCAGATACATCCCTATATCATTTACAAGACGAGAGAGGTGTGACCTAGTGGGCGGGGCTTACACTGTGGTGTGAGACAACATAAAAATCTGTTGCTTGTCTTCTCCATCAACATTATAAACATAAAATAGTGAAGTGTTGAGCACAAGGATCAGTTGTGAGCATAAGGTCAGTGAGTATAGCTCCTGAAGATCTCCATCTCTGTAAAGGTCTTTGTGAGAAACCACTGGAGCACTCACAGTCCTGGAACAGTGCTGCTGATGACGATGATGATGATGACCATGATGAAGCTCTTAATTCTGTCATCTCCTTTATTTAGCACATTAGTTCTATTCAGCTTGCATTTGAAGTTAATAAAATTTATTTTTGTCTATCATTAAGTCACAAGCTCAGCTCAGTTTCCCTAACGAGTGTAAAATAAACATTTCTGTAGACATCATGGTTCAGGAGTTTGTGAAGTACGGAGCTCTGGATCTTTATCTGAAGAGATCGAGTGTTTCACTCAGCTGGAAACTGGACGTGGTCAAGCAGCTCGCCTGCACACTCAACTTCCTGGTGAGAGAAATCCTCGAAACATACAAACATGTACAACAATCATCAATTAACTTCACCTCCACAACACAGTGCTGAGTTCTGATTGGTGTTCAGGTGGTGACACACACACACACACACACACACACACACACACACACACAGTGCTGAGTTCTGATTGGTGTTCAGGTGGTCACACACACACACACACACACACACACACACACACACACACACACACACACACACACACACACACACACACACACAGTGCTGGGTTCTGATTGGTGTTCAGGTGGTGACACACATACACACACAGTGCTGAGTTCTGATTGGTGTTCAGGTGGTGACACACACACACACACACACACACACACAAACATACACACACAGTGCTGAGTTCTGATTGGTGTTCAGGTGGTGATTAATTCTCTCTAACAGCAGCTCTGACTGTAGCTCAGGTTTATATTAATGACTCGCTCTGATACCTTATCGTTTCCATAGTAACAGCTCCTTCACACAGACGTGTACAGAACACACTCCACATAAACACTGATTAATACACGTGTGTAATGTGTGTGTGTGAGATGTAGTGAAGGAGTGTCCAGTGTCAGTGCTGTGGAACAGTCAGAGGTGAAGCTGGAAGTTCTCCACATCTTCAGGACAGAGGACTTTACACTTCTTTACAGTTTCTCACTAACATGACAAGCTGAGATTTTTCTCTTATTAACTGTGAGAGAGAATAAAGAGAGACTGCAGAGGGACGAGTGTTTAGGGCTGAGAGAACAGAGACACAACAGGAAGTGACAGGTGACATCACTGAACGAGTAACGGAGTAATGAACAGGAAGTCAGGATGAGGCTTGACTGGTGTTCTCTGGCTCCCTCTGCTGGACAGATTTTGGTTTGACAAATAATCAGAATCAGTGTAGGAACAGTAACTAAACCTCATCACTCATCCTGATGGGGATTAGTTATCTCTAAGAGTGTGGCTCAAGGTGTTAAAATATATCATTATAAAGAAACATCATTAATAAGCACTGCAGAAATCTTGGGTAAAAAGTCAGAATGTAAAAACGAAGCCTATACACAGATATATACTCTGCTTTATAATACAGCTCTGAAACATCTGCAGTTAATAACAATGTTGTTAAGGATGCATGAAGATTCAGAGCCTGGGATTTCCTGGAGTCTGTAAAACAGTTGATCTAATATTAATGTGATGAGGACAGATTTTATTTTATATTACTGTGTAGGACAAAAATGAGGCTGTACTAATGTGTGTGTGTGTGTGTGTGTGTGTGTGTGTGTGTGTGTGTGTGTGTGTGTGTGTGTGTTCTATAGGAGGAGAAAAACATTGTTCATGGAAATATCTGTGCAAAAAACCTTCTATTAGCACGAGAGGGAGATCAGACCTCAGAAAACTTTCCTTTCATTAAACTCAGTGATCCAGGCATCAGTGTGGCCATGCT
>NC_062531.1:577850-587850 GCF_022655615.1 Tachysurus fulvidraco
ACAACACTCACACCAACACATACACATACACTCACACCAACACATACACTAACACATACACTCACACCAACACATACACTAACACCAACACAACACATACACTAACACATACACATACACATTCACTAGCACATACACATACACCAACATGAACACTAACACATACACCAAGACTAATACTGACACATACAGTACACTAACACCGACACATACACTAACACCAACACATACATTAACAGAGTTTTATACACTGCCCACTACTCCAGGCAGGTGAGAAGGGGTTCAAAATTAAAACCCAATTAAACCTGGTAAGCTCTAAGCTCTGGTGTTTGTCTTTTTAACCACATTTCATACGTTTTTTTCACCCTATATGTTTCAGGTACGCACCAGAATCCTTATCAGAGTATAAATTTTCCCACAAATCAGACGTGTGGAGTTTTGGCGTTCTTCTGCATGAGCTGTTCTCCTACTGTGAGCTGAGCAGAAACCCGAAGCGGGTATGTGAGGAATGATGATCTTAAGTTTGTGCCGATCCTCAAGCAATGACAGTATTATTATGCTAAAACATTCTTAAAGAGAAAAGTACATTACTTATTAGCTTGAGAAAAAGCAGAATGCTCTCAGAAAATCAGGAGGAGGAGCTTAAAGGCAGTGTTGTGCTAGTAACTAAGAAATAGTGACTAGTTACCGTTACTAGTTACTTCATTCAAAAAGTAACTGTTAAAAGTAACTTTTTAGTTCTTTAATGTTCCCATTTACATTTGCTTACAAGCTTACATTTGACTAAAAGGTTTTTGTCTTTATGCTCAACTAAAGTGAAATAATGAGCATATTTCCATTTTGAGAAACTCGTCTTGCTCTCGCCTCGACTCGCCGTTACTGCCGCACATACATGAATAAACGGAAACACTCCCACAGTGCGGCGTCTTCGTGTTTACAGGTTGGCATCCATCAATCCTACAATGCATTGCTGCTGTAAACAGGTTAGTCTGTAGGCTACACTTCAGCCTAAATGAACTAATTTAAAAAAGTAACAGACAAATGCACCATATTGTACGGTAACGCTAACGGAGTTACTTTATTTAAAAAGTAATGCGTTAGAGTATTAGTTACTGTCAAAAGTAACTGTGTTACAGTAACGTGTTACTGCACAACACTGCTTAAAGGTTACAGTGTGAGTCAATCAGCAGCTCATAAAATGATTCTGTCTCACTCCTGTGACTGCTACATAAACAATATGACTACAAAAGTTGTAATTCTAACATGTTTTATTGCAGCTCTCACTACATCGGATTGGATGTGACGTTCAAGGTGCCATGATGGCTGTTCATCTCTTCAATGCTCTCAGAGAAGACTGGAGGCTGCCAGCACCCCCCATGTGTCCACCAAAAGTAAAAACACACTACATTCCATTGCACTGATGAAGGAGTCGATTGCTCTTTTCAAACTTAATCCTCAGGGTGTGTAGTATAATGACCAAACAGTCATCATTAGGGGATTAAACCTTTATCATCAGTGATAAAGAATCATAGTCATAGGAGCTTCTCCAGACAGGTCAGACTGGCTGTGAGGTTTATCATGTGGCTCGTGATAACAGTGAAATCAGAAGGGTGTGCAGGTATCAGCACTATCCTAAGGTAGAATAAGTTAGCATATCCTATATAAACAATTAACATTGTTCACGCTGTAAAAATTAAATCTTTAATAAATAATACAATAATAAATACAATCTTTAATAACAAACAAACTGTAATTGTTGGTAAATCAGCGTGATAGCAAAGTCATGACTCATCAGGTCACACTACCTTCTCTCAGCTCGCGGCTCACAGATACCTCAGAAACTAACATTGAGCTCTTGCCTGTGTCCAGGTGTTCAGTCTGATGATGCAGTGCTGGTCCTTCAACAGTGAAGACAGACCCTCCTTCTCCTACCTACAGGACCTGATTGAGAGCAGCCTCCAGGAAGAGAGGGATGGCGCTAAAGGATGAAAAGAATGTCACAAAGAACAGAACAGTTAAATAAACTGTGTATTTTATGAGTCGCATATTTGTCGGTTAAACTGCAGAGTTTAACTCAGTGGTTCCTTTTTTTTAAATAGTGTCTTCTAAATAAGTAAACAGAGGACTTCAATGGGTTCAGTTTGCTAGCTGTTATGTTTCCTGTCTTAACTCTCCTCCTTCATTATTATTATTATTATTATTATTATTATTATTATTATTATTATTATTATTATTATTATTATTAATAACACTCAGAATGCTTTATTGAAATGAATTGCTGTAAATATAAACAGAATTAGAAAGGGAACTGATGTAACAGATCAATATTGTGTTTTATATTTACACCATTTATGACTTTTGTGTCTTTTTATAATCATAACATTGCTTCTGAAATGTTTTATTGACAAAAAATTCCTATGATTTCTGTACAGTCAGTGAAAATAAACTGGATTTTGTTCTCTGGAACTGTGTGTATCGGTATATTTGTGTGAACGCATTAATCATGATATGATTCAAATATGTATCACATTTCACTTGTTTACACAAATGTTTTTAGCACTTTTAACAACTGCCATAAATCAGCTTTACTGGTTGCTCGTCATTATGACCCGGTCATATCACAACATCAACATCATTAACCCTGTTTCACGTCATTAGCATCGTCTCTGGAATCTGCCAAAATTTAACTGGAACACCAGTTCTCTTTGTGTTTGCATTTTTGGCAACAGAAACCCATCAGTCAGTGTTGGGAGTGTACTATGGGGCATGACTCACTGATCTTAAGATCTGAGAAATGAAGCTTATTCAATGTGGTAATTTATTATAATCAAGAATAATTCTTAACACTTAAAAAGTTTCATGCAAATTACCCTTAATTACTAGCTGTTCTAAACATCCCTGCCCTACATATGTCACAGTTATGCAGAGCAACCATGAAGATAACAATTACCCTAATTAAAGGTTAGCACAACATCATACCGAAAACTGGCTTCACTCTCTGCTCTGTAAATTCACCTACAGTAACCTTGTCAAAAGCTTGAAAAAAAAAAAAAAAGACAGAGATGTGTACCAATGGTTGCAGGTGTGTTGTTAACCTAATGAAGGTGAAGGGGACTAAAAACTCACAATTCACATGGATTTAGGCCTCATCATAGCATAGGTTAAAGTTGTAAATGACCTGTTACTGCCCTCTGATCAGGGTTGTGTGTCTTTGTAAGTATTACTTGATCTTAATGCAGCCTTTGATGCCATTGATGTTTTTCTACTTTATAGGCTAGAACATGTTGTTGGGGTTAAAGGGACAGGTCTTTTTTGATGGATCACTATTGGTTCATAGATCTAAATGGTGACCACTCTAAACAAATTAAGGTAATGTTTGGTGTTCCACAAGGTTCTGTTTTAGGCCCATTGCTTTTCTCCCTATATATGCTGCTCCTTGGTGCAATCATTTGTAAACATGATTGGCTTCCACTGTTATGCTGATTACACACAGCTATATGTTTCAGCTCAGTCAGATGTGAGACACCAGCTTAATAAGATTGAAGATTATGTGAAGGACATTACACAGTGGATGCTTACTAACTTCCTCCTGTTTAACTCTGACAACACAGAGGTTCTTGTACCAGGACCACAGACAGCCAGAAGTAAGCTTTCTGATTACAGATGATCTCTGGATGGTCTTTCTATTACATCATTAGATTAGATTAGATTCAACTTTATTGTCATTGTGCAGGGTACATGTACAGACCCAATGAAATGCAGTTGGCATCTAACCAGAAGTGCATAGACAGCTTATTTACAAGTGGCAGTGTAATAAATAAGGGTATGAGCTTATACAGAAGGTATAGAGAAGGTAATATGTACATGTAACTGAGGCATTATAAGGGTACATATAGTGTTTTTTATATATATATGATACAGTATGAAGTGGTATGACAGATATAGCTGAACAAAAGGAATGTCATTATGAATACATACATCTATATATACATCTATATATATTTTTTGCAAAATAGTGCAAAACACAGAAGAAAAGTGACAGTACAGTGGTGATTGTTAACACCATGTCAGCTGTTCAGTGCAGAAACAGCCACAGGAAAGAAGCTATTTTTCAGTCTGTTTGTTCTGGCTCTGAGACATTTACATTTACGGCATTTAGCAGACATCCTTATCCAGAGTGACTTACAACTGAGCGTTAAGGGCCTTGCTCAGGGGCCCAGCAGTGGCAGCTTGGTGGACTTGGGATTCAAACCCATGACCTTCCGATCAGTAGCCCAACACCTTAACCACTGAGCTACCACATCCCTGATGACGGGAGCATCTGCCCGATGGGAGAAGTGTAAACAGTCCGTGGTTGGGGTGAGAGGGATCTTTGATAATGCCCCTCGCCCTTTGCAAACAGCGTTTTTTTGAAAATGTTCTCCAAGGTGGGTAGTTCCATTACGGATGATTTGTTGGGCGGTTTTCACCACCCTCTGAAGGGCTTTACGGTCTGAAGCTGTGCAGCTGCTATACCACACTGAGATGCAGTTTGTGAGGATACTCTCAATGGTACAGCGGTAAAAGTTCTCCAGTATCCTGTAGCACAGACGGGACTTTTTAAGTCTCCTCAGAAAATTTAGGCGCTGTTGTGCCTTTCTGTTTAGGATGGAAGAGTTCAGAGACCAGGTGAGGTCCTCAGAGATGTGTATTCCAAGGAACTTAAAGCTGGGTACATGCTCAACAGCAGTTCCTTTGATGTGAATTGGAGGATGAGTGTGATTGCCAGCATGTCTGAAATCCACAATGACCTCCTTGGTCTTTTTGGTGTTAAATTCCAGGCTATTGTCCTCACACCATGCTACTAGGTGCCGGATCTCCTCCCTGTAAGCTGTCTCGTCATTACCTTCAATCATGCCTACCAATGTGGTGTCATCTGCAAACTTTATAATGCTGTTTGAGGTATGGACAGGTATGCAGTCATGGGTGAAAAGGGAGTATACAGTAGTATTGGAGACAATACACATCCCTGAGGAACCCCAGTGCTCATGGTGAGACTGGAGGAGGTGACAGTGTTCAGCATGTTCATGTGCAGTGTGATTATTGATACCGGTCTCTCATTTGAAGTTCACATAAATAATGCCACAATGTTAGCTTTCTTTCATCTCAGAAATTTTACTAAGATAAGAAATATGATGTCATTACATGATGCAGAAACACTAGGTCATGTATTTGTTACCTCTAGGTTGGATTATTGTAATACTTTACTGTCTGGATGTTCCAGTAGGAGCATAAACAAGCTCCAGTTAGTCCAGAACACAGCAGCTAGAGTCCTAAATAGAACCAGAAGATTGTGACAGATAACTGAGGGAAAGATTCATATAAACAACATCAGTGAGACTTTTAGTAGGAGGAAAAGCATTAATTTAATAATTTTAAGCAATTGAAAATAAAATGCTGCTGCTCTCAGGTGCACTGGTTAACCTAAGCTTCCTTATCTACATGAAATAGATCATTTCCTGAAAACCTGTTCTTCTCCCCATCACTGCTGTCTCAACAAAGATAAAGTCCATCATTGATGAATGAAGAAAAAAGACTTACTAATATCTCTTTACTAAGAAGCTTACATTTAAAAAAAAACAAAAAACAAAAAACATACTTATAACAAACAAGGGAAAAAGTGTTAGTTGAAGTATTTCAGGAAGATGATGGTCTTCACCTGTAGTTTGAAGGCAGTCAGTGACTCAGCTGTTCAGACATCTTCCACCACCTCGGTACAGAACAGAGAAGAGTCTTGATGTGTTTCTCCTTCTTACCCTGGGAAATGGTCTGACCAGTGGAGCAGATCTGAGGGTGCGAGGTGCAGTGTGAGGAGGGATAAGAGGTTTGAGGTAAGAGGGCACTGCTCCGGTTTTGTATTCGTAGACAATCATCAGTGTTTAAATCTGATGTGTTCAGCTACAAGAGCCAGTGGAGGAGCTTGTGGAGAACTTAGGAAGGTTGAAGACAAGTCACACAACTGCATTAAGGATCATTTACAGAGGACAAATTGTTTTCATATGTAGAACTGACAGACAGAGCTGCATTAGACCAGTCTTAATCTGACAAGAGACTGAATAAGTACCTGAGCAGCCTGTGTGGACAAAAATGAGTGAATTCTTCTGATATTGTAGAGAAGAAAACAACATGAGCGTGTTACATTAGCAACATGCAAGGAAAAGGACAGTTGCGTATCCATGGTTACCCCAAGTTTGTGAACTGTGACTCAAGGGGAGATCAGATAGTTATACAGGGATATTGTAAGATCATGACCTGAGGATGAATCACCTGATGATCAGCAGTTTTTCTAAGATTGAGCTTCAACTGATGAGCCGTCATCCATGATGATATTTCTGCCAGACATGCTGAGATCCGATCAGAAGCTGTGGTATCTGAGGGTGGAAAAGTGAAGATAAGTTGTGTATCATCAGCATAGCAGTGGTAAGAGAACACATGTGAGGAAATACTTCACCAAGAGAGAGAGTACTGTATACACGAGGAAAAGAAGCAGACCAAGTACTGAGCCCTGTGGGACACCAGTGGAGAGTCTGCATGGAACAGATGTCAGTCCCCTCCATGTTACCTGATATGAGTGTCCTTCCAGGTAGGAAGCGAACCATTCCCAAGCTGATCCCAAAATCCCAAGACTCCTGAGGGTGGATAAGAGAGTCTTGTGGTTGACCGTATCAAATGCTGCTGAACGGTTGAGGAGGATAAGGATGGATGAAGTTTGGCTGATCTAGCAACATGTAGTTTCTCAGAGAAATCCAAAAGGGCTGTCTATGTGGAATGAGTTGCTTTAAAGCCAGACTGGTTGAGGTCTTGGAGGTTGTTCTGTAAGGGATAGACAGACAGTTGATTATAGACAATGCGTTCAAGAATTTTTGAAAGAAAAGAGGGAAGTGATACCGGTCTGTAGTTACTGATGTCTGAAGGATCCAGAGCAGGATTTTCAGGATGGGAATAACCCTTGCTCTCTTAAAGGCAGTTGGTACATGACCAGATGTTAGGGATCTATTGATGATTGTGGTGATGAAGGGTAGGATGGTCTGGAGCATAGTGGAAGGGGAGTGGATCCAGTGGGCAGGTGGTAGGATTGGAAGCTCTTTTATGCTGCTACGGTTGAGAAATGTGACAATGAAGGAGCAGGGAAACCGTGACTTGGCCTACGTTTTGGCTTGGCCTAAGTTTTCATGAGTGGTTTTGGAGCACTTTTAGGTTTAGAGTTTTACTGATATTTTGTTTCATCAGACTGGCCTAAGAAACAAACAGCACTCTGCATACAGCAGCTGAGCGACAGGCGATGGTGTGAATGTTCATTAGTGGGATTCAGAACTGCTCAGGCTTCAGAGTTTTGCTTGCAGATTTGAACAGTGCGTTAAATCAGGCAGAGGAATGTGGAGCATGGAGCACTGGGTGCCGCGAGGAGTGCTTTGGGGTATGTGGTGGCCTAGTGGTTAAGGACTACTGATTGGAATGTTGTGAATTGGATCCCAGGTCCACCAAGCTGCCACTGCTGGGCCACTGAGCAAGGCCATTAACTCTCAATTGTTCAGTTGTATAAATGTAAGTTGCTCTGTATAAGAGCATCTGAGGGATTTGCCATGCTAACTTTCCATTGGGTAGCTGTGAGTGTATCATGACCTACTGTAGTATTTCTTGTTTCTCAGAAATAGTTCACAACATTCCTCTGAACCAGGATGTGCACTTTAATTTTACATGCCCTTAACATTAAAATGCTGTATTTCTGGTTATTGGGAAATAGGGAAGACACGAGGTTAGATAGCTGGGCTAAGTTATGAAACTTTCACTGCCTTTACATCAACACTCTCATGACTGAGGAGCAGTTAGCAGCGAGAACAATAACTCATCTCTCTGTTCTCTCAGTTAAACACTCGTCCCCTCAGCAGCCTCTCTTTACTCTCTCACTCCTCTGTAAAGAAAATAATACATTTTGATTGTCTACTTTTTCATCTAAGACTCTGCTTTTTCAAATAAAACAGAAAAGTCTTTTCCTGGCAAATAAATAAGTATTTATTTATGATAATAAACCACATCTCTCTCAGACAAAACCTTTCTGCACAGATGCAGTAATATAAATATTCTAGATAACCTTTAATTCTTCAGAAAATACAATATAATTATACAAAATTACATACAAAGGATGCAATTAACCACAACACAGTGAGAGGAAACAAAAGGAGGACAGGACCTGTGACATTCCTCACGCTTATTACAGTATAAATATTTCATAGACATTCCAGCTCTTTGAATTATCACAGTACTGCTCAAACCTGAGGAACCAGTGTCTCTCAGAGTAAAGTCTGTCTCAGAAAGTCTCCATAATGAGTAAACTCCAGTCTTTTGTGTGCAGAGAGTTCTTAGTGACTCAACTCTTTCATTGAACAATTCAAATCTTTCCGATGTATTTCATTCCACAGAAGGAAAATCTGATGTGGGAGGAACTTGTGGCCAAGGATAATTTCTTTGTAATGGCAGGGGTCATAAACGTCCAATTTTTCAGAGGGAATATTGAGGCCATCAGCCCAGACTCCCTGGTGGTCTGAGGGAGTGAGTCCGGCTTGTTTCAGACACATGCCCATGTAAGCGTCATCAATGGGCATCAGGGGGATGGACTGGGACATCTGGTAAATGGCCCTGCCAGTGAAGCGGGAGAAGATGTATCCTCCTCCACTGCAGTAAGGAGCGTACATGTCGGCTGCCTCAATCACTTCCGGAATGAAATATTTACTGCTGTTGTCCCGTATAGGTTCGCTGTCCAGGAGCAACTGTCCGATGTAAAGGTGTCTGCTCCCATCAATATCGCCCTGACCCTTCAGGAAATCCACCATGTTTTCTGTGTTGGCAAAAACATCATCGTCACCGTTGAAGAAGAAATCTGCAGTGGGACACCAGTTCTTCATCCAGTCAAGGAAGAGAATCTGTTTGAGCGTGAGGTTGTAGAAGGATTCTGTAAAGTCCCACTGAAGGATGTCCTTGTACTTGTTGTTCTCCAGCCTCAGAAGTTTGTTTAACCTCTTCTTCTCGAAGCCGACCCCGGTGGTGCCGGTCAGGAATACAGTGCGGATTCGCATCCCGTTCTGCCATCTCTCCGCTGCCCATGTCTTGCGCAGGACCGCCCGTCGCTCGTAGTTCTTCGGGGAACTTTTGATGGCCAGCAGGAAGAATGTTTGTCCTGACCCCTTTGGAATGTTGCACTTGTTTGGAAGATCGAGCAGCATCGGAAACTGGCGGCAGTGGCGGTA
This sequence comes from Tachysurus fulvidraco, assembly GCF_022655615.1. Lineage (NCBI taxonomy): Eukaryota > Metazoa > Chordata > Actinopteri > Siluriformes > Bagridae > Tachysurus > Tachysurus fulvidraco. The sequence continues at coordinate 587,135 of NC_062531.1, forward strand.
ATACAGGAAGTCTTGGATGATCAAGGGGAAGTCAAAAAATCCCTCGATTTTGTTGGCCGACATGTTTTGTTCACATAAAGTGATCTCAGGAGGCTGAGCTTCACGAACTGACTTTGGAGATGTGATTTTCTCACAGTGTTCTGGAGCAAGGATTTTCAGGATCAGGACCAAACACATAGTGTTTATAATGAGCATAGTCATGGTCTCCAGAGATCGCCTCCTCCCCCGCATTCCTAATAACAACACAGACACAAATCAGTCCATGATGTGACGATGTGACGATGTGATGACGTGTGAAAATGACATGTGACATGATAACGTTATGATGTGACATGATGTGACGATGTGATGACATGACGTGTCACGTGATGACGTGACATGATGACATTATGATGTGACATGATGACGTGACGATGTGATGACATGACGTGATGAAGTGTGACATTCAGTGCTATTTGGACACCATGAAAATATTGTAGCCACACTGCTAACATGATGTGTTAGATTTAGCTGAAAAGCTAATGTGTACTCAGTGATATTTATTACTTCACAGTCCCAGTCACTTCCGCCCTCATGGCACCTCTTAACAGCAATAAATTAACATCGGTACTAAAGTGAAAAAAAAAAATTTAATGTCCGCAACACTGTTTAATCTCCCATATTTATTAATTTATTAAAAAGTAACGTTTCGACCCTACTGGGTCTTCTTCAGGCAA
>NC_062531.1:592850-632850 GCF_022655615.1 Tachysurus fulvidraco
TGCTGACTCACGACTGTACAGCAATGTACAGATCGAATCATATTATCAAGTTTGCCGATGACACGACTGTGGTGGGTCTCATCAGCAAGAACAACGAGTCAGCATACAGTGAGGAGGTGCAACAACTAACTGCCTGGTGTAGAGCCAACAACCTTTCTCTGAATGTGGATAAAACTAAAGAGATGGTTGTTGACTTCAGAAGAGCACAGAGTGACCACTCTCCAATGAACATCGACGGATCATCCATAGAGATCGTCAAGAGCACCAAATCTCTTCGTGTTCATCTAGCGGAGAACCTCGCCTGGTCACTCAACACCAGCGCCATCACCAAGAAAGCCCAGCAGCGTGTCTACTTCCTACAAAGGCTGGGAAGGCACATCTCCCTCCCCCCATCCTGACCATGTTCTACAAAGGGACCATTGAGATCATCCTGAGCAGCTGCATCACTGTCTGGTTTGGGAACTGTACGATCTCGGATCGCAAGATCCTGCAGCGGATAGAGAGGACAGCGCAGAAGATCATTGGGGTCTCTCTTCCCTCTATCATGGACACTTACACCACACGCTGCATCCGCAAAGCCAACAGCATTATAGACCTCACACACCTCACACAAACACTCTTCACCCTCCTGCCGTCTGGAAAAAGGTACCGAAGCATTCGGCGCTCACGACCAGACTGTGTAACAATTTCTTTCCACAAGCCATCAGACTCCTCAATAACTGAACTGTAGTATACTGAGCACAACATACACACACATCATCTGTACGGACTGTACAGACCCTCACAAAACACACACACTGACACATCATACTGTTTACATGCTGCTTACAATCCAGCAAACTGTTTACATGCTGTTTTGTACACTTTTCTGCTGTTTTTGCACAAACTGTCCAACATTCCAGCTGTTTTTGCACATATTGTACAATATCTCAGCCATTACGCACAACTCTATATATACAAAGGACCTGCTGCTAAGAAACTGTGTTCATTCTAATGTTACTGCAAGAAATATTGTTTGAACATTCAGTATTCACACACAGTATACACACACAGTATACACACTGTTCGGTCGGCGCTGTTTCTGTTACTGTTTATTGTCTTTTGTGTATTGCATTTTTTGAACTTTTTGTATTGTCTTGTAACTTTGTGTCTGCACTGTCTTGTTTGTCTTGTCCTGCACTGTCTTTTGTCCTGCACTGTCTTGTTTGTCTTGTCCTGCACTGTTTGCACCAGGTTGCACAGTTGCACTTTATGTGGCTAAGACTACTTACATGTCCTTAGCCCTATCTTTGTTTTATGTAGCACCCTGATCCTGGAGAAACGTTGTCTCATTTCACTGTGTACTGTAACAGCTATATATGGTTGAAATGACAATAAAAGCTTCTTGACTTGACCTTACTTGTCTTGTTGTCACCTACACTGCTGCATGCTTTGTGTGCAAGGCAGGTGTTGTAGATGTCCAGGAGAGAAGGGAGATGAGCACCAATGATCTTCCACAGTGATGTTGGAGACCAGATATGGACGAATCCAATCACACAACAAAGAACAGAAAAGTTGAATTTTATGCAAATATGGAGAAACTCTGTGCAGTGACTTCTGATCGAAGTGAAGACGGAATGTTTGCACATGACTCAAGGCACAGGGCTTGCACTGCTTCTCACATGATATTATACAGATAAACACTGCTGAAGTTTATACAAAAACACAAAACCTCCCTCAGAACACTTTGTCTTAGCAGCAAAAAAGATTATTTGTTCTCAAGTAGAACGCCAGTCGCTCCATCCACTGAATTCAGTGTAGAATTGCTGTCCATCGTCAGACATTGTCCTGATGTGAAATTTGTCCTGATGTGTGTTTTTAAATGCTCCAAGACTCATAGAGTTCTCAATAGGACAAGAAATTATAACCCCTATAACCCCAATTTTATCATCCCTACACCGGCAACCTGTTAAGTTTAGAACTGATTACAAACTGCTGCTACTTACGTACAAGGCTCTTAATGGTTTAGCTCCCATGTATCTAACTAGTCTTCTAACACGTTACAATCCTTCACGCTCTCTGAGATCACAAAACAGGACTTCTGCTAGTTCCCAGAATATCTAAGTCTACTAAAGGTGGTGGAGCGTTTTCTTATTTAGCTCCCAAACTTTGGAATATTCTTCCTGATAGTGGTCGGGCTTAGACACACTTTCTCAGTTTAAATGTAGATTAAAAACTCATCTCTTTAGTCAGACGTACACATAATACATCCCATAATATTGTGCTCTAATACATCAGACCAAATGCACATTATCATCTAGTGCTTGTTAATATTATGAACAGCAGCTACATTAATTCCTCTCCACTGCTTCTCTCTTTCTACCATCATGAGGCATCCAGAGATTGTAGCAGCTCTCATTGTCTTCTGTGTGATGAAGATTTTGGACCTCCACTGAGATGAAGGCGACTCTGTGAGGATCCTGAGACATCTACAGATCTACCAGCTCCAGTTGGACTTCGCGATACTAAAGAGGAGATACCAACTCCATGTGGTGTTTGAGGACAACAATATCCTCATCACTACAACATTTATCAGACTGTATATATATATATATATAATCACACCCCCAGTGTCACCCAGATGAGGATGAGGTTCCCCTTTGAGTCTGGTTCCTCTCAAGGTTCCTTCCTTTACCATCTAAGGGAGTTTTTCCTCCCCACAGTCACCTGAGCCACCTCAGACTTGTTCATTGGGGATAAATACATACACATTTAAATATTCATTCATTTCCTACCTATATTCATTCATTTCATACCTTATCCGAACTTCTCTGGTCGGATACATTTAAATATTAATCTTGAATTTTTGTATTATATTAATTTTTATAGTAATCTTTATATTAACCTTTTGTTCTATGTTTATGTTCTGTAAAGCTGCTTTGAGACAATGTGGCAGAGACGCCTTTATCCAAAGCGACGTACAAAATGTTGATAACTATAAAGAAAAATTATAAGTAAAATCAAAACAAACGCTAAACAGAAAACAAATCCTGGGATTATCTGCGGTTTACAAATAATGCTCAGATGCTGCCACCTAGCGGCCGAAACCATTAGCATCGTCACGCCTCCACTACTTCCTGTGTTTACAGCTCAGACAGCTGGCGGCTAACAGGGGAGAAGCTTCGTTTTTACGTAAGTGACTTATTACTTTAAGCCCGTTTATCGTTCATTACTATTCACTATTTAGTGCAATACAAACAATAAACGGAGGAACAATCGAATGCATATGAGTGCTGTATGTAGGTGGTTGTATGGTGGTGACTTTGTACTGATGTTACGGTGGTGGGTTTTGTGCTCGAGTCTCCATCAGGAAGCCAAGTCAATTTAAGGTTTTATTGTCATTTTAACCATAATATCTATCTGGCTCAGTATACAGTGACATGAGAGAATGTTTCTCCAGGACCAGGGAGCTACATGAAATGACTCAAAGCTACATAAAACACAGAGGAAAGGACTTGAGTTCTAGACACATGATTTGATTTGTACAGTCCGGTGTAGATCAAATTGGTTGCACAACCACACCTGGTTATATACAGCTGTAGAAAGGACTAGTGATGGCCAGTTTGTGATCGAATCGTTCTTTTGAACCGGTTCTTTTTAGTGAACTGGATGAACCGGTTCACCAAATCGGACTGATTCGTTCTACACAGTTCGCGACTTGAGTCAGCGCTGATCCACAAGTTACTAAAGTTACTCACTTTCGGTCGTCTGACAGTCTGTCCGACTCTAAATAAACTAATATCCCGGAGTTATATGTAACTCCTGTACACTGAACTGACATGTTGTGCTGAGAGAACTGTGAGCGCGACCTGTTGATACTGCGCATGCGTGAATTACTGAACCGATACAGCGAATCATCAGTACACTGAACCGATACAACGAATCATCAGTAGACTGAACTGAGAACTGTTTCGGACGCGTCCGACATACTGTTGATGCTGCGCATGCGTGAATCCTCAGAGCAAATTATACATATTGAGATATGCATAGTAACTAGTCATAGGCTATTAAACATTTTTATAAAAAAAAATCAATATATGTCACTCAATATATGTCAGTTAATTTTACTATTGACTGTTGTGCAGGTTAGTCTGTATTTTTTATGCTTTTTGTAAATTGATGAAGATTAGTTTATTAACTTTATATCTTTAAGACAAGTAAAACATCCACGTTTGCACATAAATGCCTGTGCTGCGTGTTTTAGTTGCAAAACTTAAATGTAAGAAACGTATTTAACTAAAGTTATGATTACAAAGAACATTTCGAATGTGTTAAATTGATTGTATTAATATCTGCCGGCAGCGGGATAATGGAATTTGCGTCATTACGTCATTGTGAATGACGTCATTACGGCAGGACGTAAAAGAACTGGTGAACTGGATTTTTGAACTGGTTCATTAAATCGAACTGTCCGAAAGAACCGGTTCGCGGAAAAGAACCGAATTTACCATCACTAGAAAGGAGAGTATTTATAATCCCACTCTCAGTGTTTATAATGATTTATAATCCCACTCTGTGATTATAATGATTTATAATCCCACTCTGTTTTTATAATGATTTATAATCCCACTCAGTGTTTATAATGATTTATAATCCCACTCTCAGTGTCTATAATGATTTATAATCCCACTCTCAGTGTTTATAATGATTTATAATCCCACTCTCAGTGTTTATAATGATTTATAATCCCACTCTCAGTGTTTATAATGATTTATAATCCCACTCAGTGTTTATAATGATTTATAATCCCACTATCAGTGTTTATAATGATTTGTAATCCCACTATCAGTGTTTATAATGATTTATAATCCCACTCTGTGTTTATAATGATTTATAATCCCACTAATCAGTGTTTATAATGATTTATAATCCCACTCTCAGTGTTTATAATGATTTATAATCCCACTATCAGTGTTTATAATGATTTATAATCCCACTCTCAGTGTTTATAATGATTTATAATCCCACTCTCAGTGTTTATAATGATTTATAATCCCACTCCCTGGTGTTTATAATGATTTATAATCCCACTCCCTGGTGTTTATAATGATTTATAATCCCACTCTCAGTGTTTATAATGATTTATAATCCCACTCTCGGTGTTTATAATGATTTATAATCCCACTCTCGGTGTTTATAATGATTTATAATCCCACTCTCTGTTTATAATGATTTATAATCCCACTCTCGGTGTTTATAATGATTTATAATCCCACTCTCTGTTTATAATGATTTATAATCCCACTCCCTGGTGTTTATAATGATTTATAATCACTTTCTCATGTGTTTAAAATAAATATTTATTATATTATTTATATAATGTTTCAAATATTTAATATTTGAGTTACTTTTGAAAGTTCTGATAACTATTAAATTAGTTTCTTTCAGTTCTGTGTTCCGTTAGTCTTTATGTTGAAAGATTAAATCATGCTACAAATGAACAGATCCTAAGAGCAGATTGATTAATGACTTGATTTGTAAATAATGTTAACGTGATTTGATCAGTCTGTGAGTTTGTAAAATGTGAATAAAAGTCTGCTCTGATACTGTTAGAATGTATATATATATATGTATGTAAATATAGAACAGAAGTAAATATTTTATTATTAAAAATAAAATCACTAAAATCATTCATTTGTTTTACAAATAAATAATTTTTGGTGATAAATGGCATGAGTGACAGGATGATGAAATGATGAATGGTGTCTCTGTGGTTTGGTTTCCTCGCAGCAGGAACTCCACCATAACATGCGACTTTCCTCTGTGCAGGTGTTGGAGCTGCAGTTGTTGTTGAAGGCTGTGAGAGATGTTGAGCAGCAAAAGTGACCAGGATATCAGCTGGATGCTGGACGATTATGGGATAAAACATGGCCCTGTGGTCGGTGAGTCTCAGTATGCTCTTCTGTTGTGTAGGCTTTATTTTGGTTTGTGTGTGATGTGAGGATTGTGATTTAGGTTCCACCAGATCTCTGTATGAGAAGAAGCTGAGAGACATCATGGCTAAAGGGAGGAAGAGAGGAGCATCAGAGCAGTCAGTCTTCAGAAAACAGCGTATGTCCTGTGGGGGAACCATCATCATCACCACATCATCATCATCATCATTATGATTATTATTATGATTATTATTATGATTATTATTATTATGTCCGCAGACACTTGATGTCACATATTAAATAAATTTTCTGTTGTTTTTCTGTAAAGAGGATGAGGATGTTTACCTCCCCCAGCACAGATCTGTGAGTCTTAACAAACCTCCTTCATGTGACTCGTCCACATGTATATATGTTCAGTGGTACTTATTAAACATGTGAATATGTGTTACAGCAGTTAGATAATACGTGTATATGGTGTTTGTCTTCTCTCATTTCTCTAGTGGGGACAAGAAGCTTTCAGCAGCCGGTAATTGACGCCCCATCGTGGTTCTCTCTGTTCTCCCTGACAAACACCCCCCACCCCCAGTATCTCTTTCTCTCTGTGATTTTTCTACTGAGTTAAAGTCATAGTCATGTAAATAACTCCAGGAGTTTATCTTTTCCAGGCCCATGGTGTCTCCATACCACACAGTGTCTCAGGGGAAATACACAGTGAGCCAGGAGAGGATGCAGGAGAGGACACTGAGTCAAGGTTCAGGACGATTCGTCCCTCTGTGGCTTCAGATTATGTTGTTCCTCATCGTAGCTGGTGTCCTGGTGTTTATCTTCAACATGGAGGCAGCCCAGCCAACACCATTCAAACACCTCACATAGCACACACACTTTACATGTCTTACACTGAATGACGTTATAAACGCAGTGGTGTGTGTGCGTGTGTGTGTGTGTGTGTGTGTGTGTGTGTGTGTGTGTGTGTGTGTGTGTGTGTGTGTGTAAAACAAAGCAGTGATATAAAACATGAGAAGAAGCTCAAGTTTAATCACATCCAGATGTCACACTGGGTGTATTATTATATACAGGTGTGTGTGTGTGTGTGTTTGTGTGTCTGTTTATAAATGTGCGTTTTAGCTGATTTAAATTTCATGTAAAAAGAAACCTCAGTCCTTTATGTGAAAGAGAAAATCCCAGTCAATAACACTTAAGGTAGAGAAAAGTGAACAGGGAGAAAAGTGAACGGGGAGAAAAGTGAGAAAAGTGCCTTATTACTTCTGCTTTCACTTCTCTCAGGCTCTGCATTAACGCTCACATCTTTTATACCTAACTGCTAAAAAGGCTTACTGTAGCTTTGCTAAATTAGCCTTTAACACCCAAATGTACAAACAACACATAACAGATTCTCTCTCTCTCTCTCTCTCTCTCTCTCTCTCTCTCTCTCTCTCTCTCTCTCTCTCTCTCTCTCTCTCTCTCTCCCCATCACACCTCTGTATGCAAATTAAATAAAGGAAAGTTTACATTTATAATGTTCACATTTATAGTGTTTACATTTATAATGTTCACATTTATAGTGTTTACATTTATGGTGTTTACATTTATAGTGTTCACATTTATAGTGTTTACATTTATGGTGTTTACATTTATGGTGTTTACATGTATAGTGTTTACATTTATAGTGTTTACATTGATAGTGTTTACATTTATAGTGTTTACATTTATAGTGTTTACATTTATAGTGTTTACATTGATGGTGTTTACATTTCACACACACACACCTTATATCTTCCGTATCATTGTAGCCCCGCCCCTTTATCCTTCTGTATTGGCTAATGATGTTCTCCTCTGTTCTGATTGAGCAGCTGAGAAAGTCACAAAGCAACGCATGTTATATAAGGCAGGATCTCATTAATACGGACCGGGTTCGAGTACATACGAGGTTAAGTAGGGGAGGGCATCCAGGTTAAAGACAAGACACGATACGCCATGCTGTGGCAAATTATGTGAACAGCCAAAAGAGCTGAGATATATATATATAGTCAGTATGTACTGACTCACTCAAATGGTTATACAACAGAACCTTAGCTTGTTTATGGTTGGGTTGTGTTGGGTGTGTGTGTGTGGGTTGGGGGGGTTGTGTGTGTTTGGATGTGGTTACTGTGGGGGTGTGTTTGTGGTATTGTGGGGTAGTATGTGTGAGTGTGTGTGTGTGTGTGTGTGTGTGTTGTCACAGCCACTAAGTGGCGCTGTGGGTTTCATCTTTATCAGGAATTTTAAAATGTAATGTTTAAACTGTTTTGTTACATTTAAACTGTACAGTGTGTAGTCTGTTCCAGTGGTACGTACTGAATGTGGGAAAAAAGCAGTATAGTGTGTGTGTGCATGTTTGCTTGTGTGTGTAGGTGTGTATATATGTATATTGTGTGTGCATGTGTATGTGTATATATATATATGATGCAGTTCACCGTGAAATAAAACCACGTTCCTCCAGACTCCTGGTGCTCCATACAGACACAGAGCTACACAAAAACAGCAGGACTTCAGAGTGTAAATCAACCTGTGGACATAAAGTCCATGTCACTGCTCCCTTTGGGATCTGCAGCTTTTACTCCAGTAAGATCGGAGATTCCTCATCTTCCTCTTCCTCCTTGTCTTACTCCAACCCCAAGTCTAGTCCGTCTCTGTACTGCTCTGTTCACATGAAATCCATCTCTGTTGTCCTTCACACAGGAAGAACCACTGATAATGGTGTGTTTGAACAACATAGAACAACACAGATAAGGACTGAAGTAAATTAGTCATAGACACACAAAGTTTATCTTTACAACCTGGTGTACACAGTATGGGACACAGGACAAGAAGACAGTGCAGACAAAAGGCAGTGCAGGACAGTGTGTGTGTAAGGGGTGTGTGGGGTGAAGAGTGTGTGTGAGGTGTCTGAGGTCCACAATACTGTTGGCTTTGCAGATGCAACATGTGGTGTAAGTGTCCATGATAGAGGGAAGAGAGACACCAATGAACTTCTCAGCTGTCCTCACTATCTGCTGCAGGATCTTGCGATCTGAGATGGTGCAGTTCCCAAACCAGACAGTGATGCAGCTACTCAGGATGCTCTCAATGGTCCCTCTGAAAAACATGGTCAGGATGGGGGGAGGGAGATGTGCCTTACTCAGCCTTCATAAGAAGTAGAGACGCTGCTGGCCTTTCTTGGTGATGGATCTGGTGTTGAGTGACCAGGTGAAGTTCTTCACTAGATGAACACCAAGAAATTTGGTGCTCTTGACGATCTCTATAGAAGATCCATCGATGTTCAGCGGAGAGTGGTCGCTCTGTGCTCTTCTGAAGTCAACAACCATCTCTTTGACATTCAGAGACACGTTGTTGGCTCTACACCAGGTACTGTAGTTAGATGTTGCACTTCCTCACTGTATGCTGACTCCTTGTTCTTGCTGATGAGACCCAGCACAGTCGTGTCATCTGCGAACTTGATGATATGGTTTGATCTGTGCATTGCTGCACTGTCGTGAGTCAGCAATGTGAACAGCAGTGGGCTGAGCACACAGCCCTGAGGGGCTCCAGTGTTCAGTGTGGTGGTGCTGGAGATTCAATTCAATTCAATTCAAGTTTATTTGTATAACACTTTTTACAATAGACATTGTCTCAAAGCAGCTTTACAGAACATAAACACAGAGCAGAAGGTAAACATAATTAATGATAAAGGAAATAACGAATAATAAAAGAAATAAGAATTAACAGAATAAAAATGATAGATTATTATTAGATGTATATAGTTCACAGTGTGTATGTATTTATTCCCCTATGAGCAAGTCTGAGGTGACTCAGGCAGCAGTGGCAAGGAAAAACTCCCTTAAATTGGTAGAGGAAGAAGGAAGAAACCTTGAGAGGAACCGGACTCAAGGGGGAACCCATCCTCATATGGGTGACACTGGGGGTGTTATTGTAATATACAGTCAGTTAAATGTTGTATTGGTGTGAGGTTCAAGGACTTCTTATCTCCTGAGTACCACAGAGTCTAACTGGAGATGTCTCAGGATTCTTAGAGTCGGCCTCGGCTCGGTGGACGTCCTTCCACTGAGGTTGGGAGCTGGTACAGTGTCTGGATGCCTCGGGATAGGTACAAAGAGAGAAGCAGTGGAAAGGGATTAACATATCTGCTGTTTATAAAAATGTGCTGGTCTGATGTACTGGTGCATGATATTATGGGATGTATTATGTGTACGCCTGACTAAAGAGATGAGTTTTTAATCTACATTTAAACTGGGAAAGTGTGTCTGAGCCCCGAACACTATCAGGAAGACTATTCCAAAGTTTGGGAGCTAAATAAGAAAACGCTCTACCACCTTTAGTAGACTTAGATGTTCTGGGAACTACCAGAAGTCCTGAGTTTTGTGATCTCAGAGAGCATGAAAGATTGTAACGTGTTAGAAGACTAGTTAGATACATGGGAGCTAAACCATTAAGATGCTGTTCCCAATCCAGACTGACTGAGGTCTCCTAGTCAGGAAGTCCAGGATCCAGTTGCAGAGAGACGTGTTTAGTCCCAGCTGAACTAAAGTCTATGAACAGCCTTTGTACATATGTGTCTTTATTGTCCAGGTGGGTGAGGGCTAAATAAAGGGCCGTGGCAATGGCATCGTCCGTGAAGCGGTTTGTACGATATGTGAACTGTAGGGGGTCCAGTGAGGGTGGTAACTGGGTCTTCATGTGCCTCATGACGAGCTTCTCGAAGCACTTCATAACGATGGGTGTGAGTGCAATGGGGCAATAGTAATTGAGTCATTTTGTGTGTGTGTGTGTGTGTGTGTGTGTGTGTGTGTGTGTGTGTGAAAGAAGAGGGTTTATTTTGTGTGTGTGTGTGTGTGTGTGTGTGTGTGTGTGTGTGTGTGTGTGTCTGGGTGGCTGAAAGGAAAATGTACCTCTATGGGTGTGATTTCACTATTTCTGTGTTGCACACTCTTATTTTCCCATCTTGTCCTGTCTCTTCCTCTCTGTTCAGGGGAGGGCCTACAGGTTATTAACAAGTGTTTAAACTGGTAATGCTGAAATGAACTTTTGTGTTCAGAGCACACACACACACACACACACACACACACACACACACACACACACACACACACACACACACACACACACACACACACACACACACACATCCTGATGGCTGATACTTTCTCTTCATAACCTCTTTCATTGTCCAGCTTGTTTGAGTTCATATTACAGGTAAATCTTTTTTATTTATTGTGTGTGTGTGTGTGTGTGTGTGTGTGTGTGTGTGTGTGTGTGTGTGTGTGTGTGTGTGTGTGTGTGTGTGTGTGTTCAGTTGCTTCAGCTTTTCATGTGGTGTAGAAATGAACAGTAATCAGAAAAAGTAGAGAGAGTTTCTTTTCTGTCTGAGTTTCTCTCTGTTTGTTCCTTACTGACTAAGTTAAGGTTCGTCCTGAGAGACTTGTGAACAGTTTGATGTCTGATTTTAAGTCCTTTATAAATTTCAATCAAATTTATAAATAAATTTAAATTCGATCACACTTTAGAGTCAAAAGACTGAAATGTAAAAGGAATAATGAACAGAAGACACAGAAGACATTATTCAAGTAATTAAGATTTAATTCTTTTCCATTTATGGTTATGGTGTTAGTGCGAGGGAAAAAAATTTAAATATTTAATATTCATTTATTATTAAATTAATTTAACAATATTAATAATATTTAATTAGTGCATTCCTGTTAAGTGTAGACCCAGTTAGACGAGGTGATGATGTTGATTTGGTTATCTTCACTTTTGCCCAAATCAAATCAAATTTTTATTTGTCACATACACATACATACAGGGTACGTCATGCAGTGAAATGCTTTATGCATCTGTCCGGTATAAGAATAAAAGGTGATGCAATTTAGGATAAAAAAAGGAGATAGATAAATAAAAATGTATAAACTATATAAGAAAACTATAAAAAATTATATAAAATATGAAAATAGGAGGAGACATATTGTATATACATATGCATAAATATACATATAAATAAGTGTGTATGGATTTTAAAGATTGTCCTTAAAGTGTCCAGATACAGTATGGTGTGTAAATAGTGTATAAAGTGGCACTGTGCTGTACAAGTCCAGAGTTAAAGTGATTTTCTAGTCAGTGTGTGTTGTGTTGTGTAAAACGTAACGTTTAACACTTAATGCTCACCTCTTACAACTAGGGTTGCCACCCGTCCTGTGAAATACGGAATCGTCCCATATTTACAGGCAAAATGACGCGTCCCGTATCAAATCAATACGTGGCGCGATTTGTCCCGTATTTTACATAGGTCCACATTATACAGCATAGATATATATACACTAGATGTCGCCATGTATAGGGCAGTACATTGGAACGAATGTGTCAATAGAGCCGCCATCTTGGTACGGGGGACCCCCTCCTCTTAATGCATTAGTGTCAATGTAGGCAAAGAAATAAAATCACCATAAATCGCCATGAATGCGATTTCTTTCTTTTTTTTTCGTTCGTTCCAACGATCAGACATGTATTTATTATTAAGTCCAGAGAAAATTTAAGGTTTTGATATTGAGATAATCTACTTTTTCGCAATATAATGCATAATGCTAGTAGGTAAGTTTATTACTTACATTCTTCCACTTGAGTAAACTTCAAATGAACAATCACTACTTACCTTATAGCCTACTGCATGTAACACTGCTACAATGGTGTGTGTGTGTGTGTGTGTGTGTGTGTGTGTGTGTGTAATGTTCATTTAAATTGTGTTGGTTTATTAAATATGATACACAAAGCAATTTGCAGGTGGAAACAAATCACACATTTGAGAGGAACATAATGTGAATTAAAGTTAGATAGTTGAGGTGCCAAAGACTGTTCAATCTTTTCTTTATTCTTTTCCCGCAATACTTTTGCCACATTCAATAAGTATGTAATAAAGTCACATAAACCAAAAAAAACAAAGTTTGACTTTGAGGCTGAACTTGTGTGTTACACTGCCAATCTAACTGGTGACATCCTTCCAGGACTGTCATCTTAACCATTTAAATAAAAAGTGTTTAGTTTCCCTGCAACTTGTCCATGACTGACGTCTCTGTTTATCACTTGGGAATCTACAAACACATTCAGATTCAGATTTTTATATTTAATACCATGTCAGCAATCAAAAGCTATTTTCATGGCAAAATTCAATTACAAAAACACAAATATAAATGTAATAAAAACAAAACAAATATAACTTTTTTTATTTTAATTAACATACGTTAAAAAAAAATCCAAACCCTTTTCAAACATAATATAATTAAATCTGTCCTTAAGTGAAGTAACGTAATAAAAGAGCGTTCTGCTTGTGTTAAGTCCAGGACAATCTAATAAAATATGTTAGACAGATAAGGGAATCTTACAGAACATACAGAAAGTTCCGTCTTTTCACCTTTAAGCAAAAAAACAAAACAAAACATGGGTCAATTTTTAATGTCCTTATTAAGAGCTTCGGAATTTACAAACGTCTGATTTCCTAACTGTCACAAAACAAACCAACGGAACAAGAAATATAATTTCCTAACATTCATCACCATAAAACACATTCTCACGTGTGTAATGTAATCCCTTCTGTCTGGTTTTTAGATTTATTTCGTTTTAACAAACAAACGCAGCACAGAAGTCCGGCATCGTCCATGTGTTTGAGGTAAAGGAGCACCGTACAAAGATGGCGGCGGTTTTGACGCATTTTTAGGACCCCAAGGCGACATCAACATACATCTTATACAGCATCCCATGCACATCACCCCACCCGCATTGTGTGGAGATGCGTCCTATTCTGCCCCTGATTGGGTAATACTCGTTGCCATCGTTGGTTTGATTGGTTTGTTTTAGGGTTACGGGCCGTTCAGTGTCAGAGGAGGGCGGGACGCTGCCTCGCCGGTTCTTTTGACAGAGTCAGAGTGACAGAAAATCCATATGAAACGATGGCATCTCCAGATAACAACAATCACCCCCCCCCCTCCGCGTCCGGCTCTGAAAGTTTCAGAGCTAAAACGAAAGCATCCCAGCATCCACTGGTTATGTGGAAAGGATCATTTCTAGAATGGCCAACAAATGGAGTGACAGCAGGAAGCTCTCCTGTGGAGCTCATCAGGAGTGAGCTCGTGATCACTTTTAACTTTGCAGTCCTGTTGAGAGTTTTTCTGTAGATGTTTGAAAGACAAACAGCTTCTCAGTGCTGCACGGAGTGACAAGAAGTACACTTATAAAAGAAAGTAGGCTTGATGTGCTCCAATTTTTCTGTATTGAAGGTGGCAACCCTACTTACAACTGGGATGGGGGATGGTGGGGAGTGGGGGATGGTGGAGCATGGGGGATGTTTGCATCCAAAACAAATGTGAATTTCAGACACATCAATCTGAAACAGGTCAAATGCTACACACACGGGCACACACAGGACCCCCCCCCTCCCCAACACACAGATACACACACACACACACACACACACACACACACACACACACACACACACACACACACCTTCTGTAATTTGGCTGTCAGCTTTCTGGTTTCTGAGTCTGAAAGCTTTATGTTTCAGTGCACAGACACTCAGGTAACATGTTTTGTGTATTTTCCCCCCAGCTTTGTGTAAAGAAGTAAGAAATAAAGTGAACATTATGTCTGTGTCTGTTTCGCTCTCTGTATTAACACAAGGTCTGAAACTGTTTCAGGTCAAAATGGTGGTGCTGCAGAGGATTTTCGGTAAGCAATGAAATCTCCATTTTACTGCTTTCTCTCTACACTGTGTCACCAATCTGTGCCATTTCACACAGAGGAGGAAAAGGTTCAGATTATTTATGTTTTTTTTACATCACAAAATATTGCTGTCAGGTTGTGACCACAGTGTGTGTGTGTGTACACAGTAACATTTGGTTAGGCTTAACTGGTTTCCACTTAAACAGTCAAATAGGAGCCGCTGAGTAGAACATTTTCTCCACAAGAGAGAGTTTGTTTATCTGTCAGCAGAGCAACCTTGTACATGAGTACACACACACACACACACACACACACACACACACACACACACACACACACACACACACACACACACACACACAGGTCACATTTAGATCTCTGTTAATAAAGTCATTGCACAATTGCAAAAATGTTTATCACATGTAAGTCTTAGAAACATTTTAATTCTGTAGATTTAAACCAGTGAGTCTCATCTTTCTGTCATCATCATTAACTTGTATAAAGTTCTCGTGCTCGAACATTGTTCACCCAATACAACAACATAGATCTTTATATTTACAGCATTTGGCAGATGCCATATTCCAGAGCGAAATCTTTACAACAGTTCACAGCACTTGTACAGAATAGATGACTCAACCCGGACTTTGGCCATGTGCGTTTGTTGGTTTTGTGTCACGTGTCTGCCCCGTCCTTGTCTCTTCCTCCCCACCTCTGCACACCTGTTCCTCATGTGTCTAATTGTGATTAGTACATTTACATTTACATTTACATTACATTACATTTACATACAGCATTTGGCAGACGCCCTTATCCAGAGCGACGTACATAAGTGCTTAAATCTCTAACACTGAATACATTAATGCTGCTCACTAGGTTACATACTTAAGATACCATGAGTTTAAAACATCTGTTCAAATTTACAATGAAAAAGTGTCAAAGGTTTTTTTTTTTAATGCAAAAGATAAGGAAAGAAGTGCTAGTTGAAGTGTTTCCTGAATAAGTAGGTCTTCAACTGCCGCTTGAAAATAGCCAGTGACTCAGCTGTCCGGACCTCTAGGGGAAGTTCATTCCACCACCTCGGTGCCAGAACAGAGAAGAGTCTTGTAGTATACTTGCCTCTTACCCTGAGAGATGGTGGAACCAGTCGAGCAGTGCTGGTAGATCGGAGGTTGCGGGGTGCAGTGCGAGGAGTGATGAGGGCTTTGAGGTAAGAGGGAGCTGGTCCATTTTTGGCTTTGTAGGCCAGCATCAGGGTTTTGAATCGGATGCGTGCAGCTACCGGAAGCCAGTGGAGGGATCGCAGCGGGGGGTATGGAGAACTTTGGCAGGTTGAAAACAAGCCGGGCAGCTGCCTTTTGGATCATTTGCAGAGGACGGATTGCTTTCATAGGTAGACCTGCCAGCAGTGCACTGCAGTAATCCAGTGTTGAAATGACAAGAGACTGAACAAGTACCTGAGCAGCCTGTGTGGACAAAAATGGCCAAATCCTTCTAATGTTGTAGAGAAGAAACCGATATGAGCGAGTCACATTAACATGAGTGGAAAAGGACAGTTGATTGTCCATGGTTACCCCAAGGTTGCGAGCTGTGGCTGAAGGGGAGATCAGATCGTTGTGCAAGGATATAGCAAGATCATGACCTGGGGATGAATCACCTGGGATGAACAGCAGTTCAGTTTTGCTAGGATTGAGCAGATGAGCAGTCATCCATGATGAAATTTCTGCCAGACATGCTGAGATCCGGTCAGAAGCTGTGGCATCTGAGGGTGGAAAAGAGAAGATAAGTTGTGTATCATCAGCATAGCAGTGGTAAGAGAACCCATGTGATGAAATAACTTCACCAAGAGAGTGAGTATACAGGGAGAAAAGAAGAGGACCAAGTACTGAGCCCTGTGGGACACCAGTGGAGAGTCTGCGTGGAGCAGATATCACTCCCCTCCATGTTACCTGATATGAGCGTCCTTCCAAGTAGGAAGCGAACCATTCCCAAGCTGATCCGCAAATCCCAAGACTCTTGAGGGTGGATAAGAGAGTCTTGTGGTTGACCATATCAAACGCTGCTGAAAGGTCAAGGAGGATAAGGATGGATGACAGTTTGGCTGATCTAGCAGCATGTAGTTTCTCAGAGACATCCAAAAGGGCTGTCTCTGTAGAGTGAGCTGCTTTAAAGCCAGACTGGTTGGGGTCTTGGAGGTTGTGTTGTGAGAGATAGACAGACAGTTGATTATAGACAATGCATTCTGTAGTCTGTAGTTACTGATGTCTGATGGATCCAGAGCAGGTTTTTTTAGGATGGGAATAACCCTTGCTCTCTTGAAAGTAGTACCTGACCAGATGCTATGGATCTATTGACGATAGTGGAAATGAAGGGCAAAAGGTCTTGCGAGATGGTCTGGAGCATAGTGGTAGGGAGAGGATCCAATGGGCAGGTGGTAGGATTGCAGGACTGGATGAGTTGTAAAATCTCTTCTGCAGCTACAGTTGAGAAATGTGACAAAGAAGGTGTAGGGGAATGTATACTCTGAGATGTAAGTGCGGTCTGGGCTGAAGTGAAGGTCCGGCAGATTTCCTCAATCTTCTCCTGGTAGAAAGAAGCAAAGTCTTCTGCAGTCAGGGAGGATGAAGAAGGTGGAGCCGGGGGGTTGAGCAGAGAAGAGATGATGTTGTGGAATTTCCGAGGGTCATGTGAGGAAGCTTCAAGCTTTTCCTTCAAGAAGGAAGTCTTGGCAGAAGTCACATCTGAGGAGAACTTGACAAGAAGTGTTCGGTAGAAATCAAGATCTGCGTCAAGTTGTGATTTATTCCACTTTCTCTCTGATGATCTTAGATCTCTTCGATTGTTGCGCAGCACATCTGAAAGCCAAGGAGCAGAACAAGAAGTTTTCTTGGGTTTAGTGAACATAAGGCAGAGGAAGTCCATAGTTGAGGAAAGCGATGAGAGGAAAGTATCTGTGGCTGAGTGTAGCAGTGTTCTGTGGGGATATCCAGGTCTCTGTTAGAGCAAGAAAATCAAAGGAGTAATGGGAAGTTAAAACAGAGATAAAATTCAGCTTTTTTTTTTACAGCAGACTGACAATTCCGGAGCCCACCTACTACCACTGTTTGAGACTTACACAACAGAGGAGGGTAGATGAGGTTACTGGGATTGTGACCTCTGCTCTGTAGATGAGAGCGTCTGCGAGAGTAGGTCTTGAGTACAGAGATGGGTTTAAGGCACATATTTGTAGTCAAACAAGTGTGAGAATTAAGGTATGGTAGAATATATCACACAGTACTAGACACTAAATTTTAGAGAGAGATTCTGACAAACCGCTACAGACGCTAGCGTCTGTAACGGAGAACCTTCAATTTAAATAGGTAAGCCCTGCCCCCACTTCACACCTTAAGGGAGACTGTTATTTCACATTGGACAGAAATGTAAGTTATTGTTATTGCAGAGTTTATAACAGTGCACATTATGGTGACTGGTTCACTGGGAGAAGCTCTGATTATACAGTCTAATAGCAACAGGGAGCTGCTCATACAGGGGGTGAAAGTCATTCTCCATCAATTCTCTACAGTGTCCAAGGGAATCCCCAGGACTCAGCTGGCCTTCCTTATCAGCTTGTCCAGTCTCTTCCTGTCTGTAGTAGAGATGCTGCTGCACCAGCAGACTAATCCATAGATGATGGCTGAGGCAAAAAAGGTCTTCACTAGGGCTCCCTGCACTCCAAAAGACCTTACTCTCTTCAACTGAAAGAGTTTGCTCTGCTCTATATTAGAAATGGCATCTGTATTGTCTGTTCTTTACAATTTACTGTTCAGATGAACACCCAGGCATTCATGAGAGTCCAGAGAGTGCTTTTGTGAGAGTGTGTTTGTCTCTGCAGAAATCCACCACCAGTTCTTTGGTGTTCCCTGCATTTACCAAGGTGACGAAGGCTGGGCCTGCAGTCTTCCTCACCTTGATCTTCCTGAGCAGGGGGGGGGGGAATTGGTAGCGTGGATAGTTTGGATGTGTTGTTGATCTGAGAGCAGTGCAGAGAGAGGTAGAACTATGCAGCTTGCTGTGGAAGCAGAGAAGGGGGACTGGATGGGGGTAGGTGTGGGTAGCTGATCAAATCAGTTAAAGAATATATTCAGATCATTCACCCACTTCAGGTCACCCTCAGCCTGAAAGCTGGGCTCCTTATGACCAGGTTGTTTTTTACAGATCAGTGGGTGAATTAATGATGAGGTTCTTTTTAGTCCTCTCCTGCCTTGAAGCCATCAATTAGCTTCATTTTCACTTTATTAGAGGAGCTCATGAGTGTTAACACCAGGGTTGAAGGATTTATTACTCGGTAATTGTTATACCTGGTGGCAGTGGTGACATAATGAGGCATAACAGGATGTTAATGAAATGTATAATCTCTCAACTGTGCTTGAGGGAACTTTATAATCACTGGAAGTTTCCAGATGAGCCAAGACTGAACTCACAAACAAAACCTGACACTAACTGTACAGACAGACTGCGCTACCTTACCTGGTTAATTCAATTAAATTTTATGTGTTAGATGTTGTCACAAAGCAGCTTTATCGAAATCTATTTATCCATGATATACATGTTAAATAAATAAACAAACAAACAAATAAATAAAAAATAAGTAAGTCAGGGGTGACAATGGTGAGGAAAACTCCCTGAGTGAAGAAACCTTGAGAAGAACCAAACTGAAAAAAGAACCCAGTTCACCAAACACTCCAGTTCTGCTCCGTTACCTAAGAAAAACTATTCATAAAAAGCTTAGATGTCTCACTGTTCTGTCCTTCAGTCACTGTACACAACCTTGGGGTAACCATACACAAGTAATTGTCCTTCTAATGTTTCGTTGGTGGAGATTTCAGAGCAGTTTGTATATATTGCCATAATATATATATATATATATATATATATATATATATATATATATATATATATATATATATATATATATATATATATAGAGAGAGAGAGAGAGAGAGAGAGAGATAAAATACATTGGCTTGACTACACCAATGTATTTTCAGTCCCCAAATAAAATTAGAATTTTAAGGGGAAATAAAGTGTGGAAATGCAGAAATCCAATAAATATAAAGGAGTACCAGCATGCAGAGGTTTCTAAGACTCAGTATGTCAGGACTTTGGCCATGAGCGTTTGTTGGTTTTGTGTCACGTGTCTGTCCCGTCCTTGTCTCTTCCTCCCCGTCTCTGCACACCTGTTCCTCATGTGTCTAATTGTGATTAGTATATAGTCGAGCCTCTGTTGTTGTCTCCTGTTGTGTTGTTGTCCTGTGTCTTGTCTTGGTTTCTGTTTTGTGCTTTTTATTTAATAAATCCTGTTTTATTTTAACGCTATTTGGGTCTGTTTTACCCCCAAGTCACTGACTCAGTATTGGGTCCTTTATTATTTAACATACTGTATGTAAAGAACATTACAATAAATATAATATCACTTTTCATCTTTCAGAGAGTGCTTACAGGAAAGGAAATGATATAGTTATTATTGTTCTTCTTCTTCTTCTTCTTCTTCTTCTTCTTCTTCTTCTTCTTCTTCTTCTTCTTCTTATTATTATTATTACTATTATTTAAAATAACTGGAATATTCAAATGTATTCTACATTTTATTTTTCCCCTCTGAATAAAACTGTAATTTTTATTTCATTTGATTTTTGCAGGACACAGGAGATTTACCAGGAACCTGGAGGTGGTGTCACTGCTCATCACGGCCACTCTGTGTTTGTTAGTAATACTGCAAATACACCTCGAGGGCAAGAAATCACAAACCATAAGACAAGACAAAGTCTTGAGAAAGCAGAAACCTGAACCACAGACATGGCCAGACATGTTCCTAAACTCAGTCCCCAAGTGTACGCTAAACTCATCTGCCTCCAAGATTCATGACTTCTCAACTTTACCTAAGAATATCCAAGACTTCCTGTTTTACCAGCACTGTCGGCATTTCCCCATGCTCCTCAACAATCCTGGGAAGTGCGGCGGACCAAAGAACTCCGCAGATGTTTTCCTACTGTTGGTCATTAAAAGTTCTCCACCCAATTACAATCGGCGTGAGGTTCTGCGTAAAACGTGGGCTTTGGAGAGGCTACATAGCGGTGTGTGGATCCGCACTGTGTTCATATCTGGAACCACAGGAGACGGTTATGAGAAGGAAAAACTGAATAAACTCCTGGAGCTGGAGAACCGCGAGTACCAGGACATTCTGCAGTGGGACTTTGATGATACCTTTTACAACCTCACACTGAAGCAGGTCTTATTCCTGGAGTGGATGGAGAGGTTTTGCCCAGATGTGCACTTTCTCCTCAATGGAGATGATGACGTTTTTGCCAACACAGACAATATGGTGCAGTATCTCAAGGGCTTAGATGATAATGATGGAAGCAAACATCTTTTTATCGGCCACTTGAACGAATATATGGAGCCGATCCGGCAACAAGGCAGTAAATACTTCGTCCCTGTACAAATCCATAAATCAGACACCTATCCTCCCTACTGTGGTGGTGGTGGCTTCCTGCTGTCACAATTCACTTCCAGAGTTATCTACAACATGTCTCACTCCATCCCCCTGATTCCTATCGATGATGCTTACATGGGAATGTGTCTGGAAAAAGCTGGACTTCAACCCAGACATCATATAGGAGTGAGGACATTCGGCCTGAACGTTCCCTCGGGTCAACATGAGGCATACAATCCATGCTACTACCGTGAGGTTCTCCTGGTTCACAGGTTCCTCCCACTTCAGATTTATCTTATGTGGCATGAAATCCATAGAGAAGATTTGAATTGTACAAAGAGAACAAAAGGGAATGAGAATTCTGGGCTTTTCAAGCTTTAAACAGAGGACTGGGAGGACAGATTTGTGAAAATCTGGGAGGACTGGGAAAGACTGGGGGTGAGAGGGGGGGACTGGGTGACATACAGTGAGAAGCTTTTAATTTAGATGATTTTATAACCAGCCAATTGCACACAGGCAAACTCAACTTAAACAATGAAAGTAAAAAATAAAACGGAAGATGAAGTGATTATGGAATGTGGCAGTCTGGGGGTTAAGGTGTTGGACTACTCATCGAAGGTCATGAGTCGTGAATCCTTTGGTCACAAACCTGCCCATGCTGGGCCCCTGACCAAGGCCCTTAACCCTCAATTGCTCATCTGTATAAATGAGCTAAAAATGTAAGTCGCTCTGACTAACGGCGTCTGCTAAATGCTGTAAATGTAATAAATATTTAAAGCAAAAAATAAACAAAAGATGCAGTTCTTATAATAATAATAATAATAATAATAATAATAATAATAATAATAATAATAATAATAATGCAGCTTGTTTTTTTTACTGAGAAAATGCAAACTCTTGTAATTGTAATGCCACGTTTTTTTTATTTCTTTAAACTTGCTTTGTGACCATGTTCACTGTTAAAAGTGTGATACAGGTAAAATGGAACTGAATTGAAAGCGCTGTATTAACAGGAAGTGCATTACGTGGAACACGTGATGTCAGTTCCCCTCATCGTGCTGAGTGTTTTATGTTGTGTAACTGAGATATGGCTTCTTTATATTGCAATATGGTTCGTAAGGTGCACTACATGGTTGCTGGGGTTTGGCTGCACAGTTACTATGGTTATATTTGCAGACTAGTTTCTCACCTGCAACAAAAGAGCACACCTGAAAATCCATTTATCTTTTCCTGAAACAAGCGCCATGAAGATCTTGAACTAAACGCTTTAATCCAAAATGCTCGCCTCACAAATATTACGTTTCTGACTGAAAACTGTACACAGCAGTTCACTTCCGTCCTTTGTTTCGGCTCTCACTTGTCCTAGGAGGCTTATAAAACTACACTGGAGCGTCAGATTTGTAGTCCAGGGCCTAACGAATCAAACGAAAATCATGAAAATAGGGGGCGATCCCACTATATATATATATATATATGTATATATATATATATATGAAATGAAACTGGAGGCTCACTGTGAAATATAGCAACAAGCTTTAATAAAGACCTTTACACAGATTCACTGGTGTCTGCTGCCCTCTTTTGGATGTTACCACATCTACAGAGAGATTTTAAGAATTCCCCATTCAAGTCTATGGGGAAAAACACCCCTTTTTCATACGCTTCCATACTGGGAATTCTGGAATTCCGATCGCTTTTAAAAACCATAGCACACCTCTCCTCAATGAGCTGGGCGATTTGACACCTCATTTATGGGTCTAGGACAAAAGCTGCGGGACAAGTTATGCGCCGAAAAAGTGTCTGGAAGAAAAAGAAGAAGAAGAAGAAGTATGCAAGAGAATAAGAACACATTAAAAATGACGCTACCACCACCAGCCCCATGAATCACCATGTCAGGTGAATTCTAGCAGATCCATAAAAGCCACTCAAGCACATAACAGTCACTTATTAAGAAATGACCCATGCTAATGTCCACTCCCTACAGGCAGCTGTGCTGTGTGCAGGAGCGAGGTTGTGTACGATCGTGTGTATGAGTGATGGACAGGACATGGACATGTCTGAACGGAAGTTGAAGAAACTTTGACTATTTGTTCATAGAAGAATTAGTCAGGAATGGAATGATAGACTGCTGTAACTGAGTACTGAATATTAATGACCGCTGACAGCACAAGTCGAACATAAACATGTCAGTTACTAAATACAGTAAAGGCGTGTGTTTTTATTAGTGGACGAGTTTTAGCAAAAGCTAATCAACAGTTTATTGGCAGCCATGTAGAAATTGTGTGAGTAATCTAATGTGTGTGAGTAATCTGTGTGAGAATTTAATCTTGTCTAGACTGCTTGCACATCTGAGGTAATTATTACCTTTATCTCTCTTTAGTGTCTAAGGTTAACTGATAGGCTAAATGGCATTCTTGTCTAATCTAATTAGCAGGATTCATCATAACAGATTAAGGGTACTGTATTTTGGTTTCTGGTTACCACGCCTTAATTGCAAAGCAGAATTAATGTGTAGCTCAATTCCCCAAATGCATCATCCTAAGGTAGGGCTACAAAATCAAAATAATCTTAATCCTATTGCTTCATTGTCTAAATCTGGCATCCTGCCTGGGTCACATGACAGGGGTGAGGGTGCGTCTGTTTTCAGTGTGTAAAGTGTGTTAAACATGATCATTTACTGTAATCAGAGAAATTACTAAAGGAGGCTTCAGGACAGGAATAAAACTCTGCTTATAACGGCAATGAATTTATATTATATAATTGTGTCTGTTTAACTGAGTGCGTTAAAGAGATAACAGACTGGATGAGCTGTAATTTTCTGCTGCTAAACTCTGATAAGACAGAAATATTACTTATGGGTCCATAAACCAGTACACAGAAGCTCTCACACTTCAGGGATGTACTGTTACTAGTAGCTCGACAGTGAAAGACCTGGTGTTTAATAGACAGCAACTTGTCTTTAAACTTATATCACCATATTACAAACACAGCCTTCTTCACCTTAGAAATATCACCAAGCTGAGAAACATCCTGTCTGTATCTGATGCTGAGAAGCTAGTTGATGCCTTCATGACCTCTAGACTGGACTATTGTAATGCATTACTAGGTGGTTGTCCTGCATCTTTAATAAATAGGTTACAGTTAGTCCAAAATGCAGCTGCCAGAGTTCTCACTAGGACAAAAAAGTATGTTTAAAGAGAGATCATGTCTGCTTGTGTGTGTGTGTGTGTGTGTGTGTGTGTGTGTGTGTGTGTGTGTGTGTGTGGAATCCCCACAAGATTTGTCATTTTGGAGATGCTTAAAAATGTATTGCTTGCACCTTTGTGTCAGGAAGGACAGCTGACCCAAATGTGAGACAGACGTAAAACTGAACAGTCTCTAATGAGCTCTATGGCAGATAAACAATCCACAGAAACAGAACGTTCAATCAGTGTTCAGGAAAACAGTCACAGCTAATGGTAGGCAATGGTGTGCACAAAAACAAATTATTATAGCTATGGCAGGTAAAACAGCAGTAAAAATACATATTCCAGGCAGAACTCACGAAAAAACGTTGCATGGTTTAAACAGTGGCACATATCGAAGCTCAGGTACAGTGGGGTAAATAGTCCATAGCAAACAAATCCTAAGATACTCCAAACTTGTAAACAGTAGACAGTCTAATCGACAAACAGGGCATCAAAAGCGTGGCTATAGCAGGAAAACGGGAAGAAACTGGGGTCAAAAACAGGCAGAGAAACACAGGACCAAGGTGTGATACTCAAAAACAGAAGAGAGACGGTGTCCTTAAATAATGCAGAGGCATACAAAATGGCAGTCAGCTCCAGAATTGCTCTGTACAAGATGGCTGTCACCGCAAAAGTGCTTGTCACAGGAGGAATCATACATTGTTTATTTTTCTATACATTAGTGTTGGTTTACAGGCTACAAGCAATAAAAAAGGTCAAACTGTAAACCAGAGACACCAGGCAAGGGTTTGAACATGATGCAATCAGGCTTGGATATTACACAGCTTGAATGAACAGCAAGAATGTGTTACAACTCTATGAAGCCTTTACAAATGTGATATAATAGTCTCAAATCATTTTTCATAAATATGAATCATTTAATAAGTAACTGTATAAAACATGCCCATATTTATTTATTCCAAACCTGTGCACAAAGCGCTATAAAGAGCTAGAAGGATGTTCTTGTAATATTTTACTTTACTTTAAAAGATTGTCCAGTAGAAATAATCCATAGTTTAGAATTAATTTCTGTGTGAAAACAAACCTGGGATTATGAGCCAAAGCTCCTAACAAGCCTAGAAACAGTCATGAGAGTAGACTGAAGTGTTCAAGCCATGTCTGAAAATACTCTTAACACATGTGTAGAAGTGTTACTGGCTGCAGCAGCGATCTCTCTCACACTACGCTGTAGTCTCAGTTTAAATGAAATAGCATTGTGGTTTCTGAGTTTCAGAGGCTGGGTGTTTTAGCCAGCAGCTCACACACACACACTTATTCTGGGTCACGTTAATGGTCTAAATGTCTTTATGTTAGAATCTCAGGCCAAAACACAAAAGCTGGAATTCATACATTAAAAATATCTTTAATAAATAACATGTATGTTAAGAGCACTATTCAGACTGAGCTAGAAACCGTGCTCTAACTGTGTAAGGCCTGATATCCAGCCTAAAGGTCTCAACAACAGAGTAAAGTATAAACTGACAATTTTGTAAACATATGAATAATTATGATAAGCCCAAATAAAACACTGAGTCAAGTCAAGTAGCTTTTATTGTCATTTCAAACATATATAGCTGCATGAGTCTATGTGTTTGACAGTTTCACACCTTAATGGCCACATGGTGTTGTTAGTTTGAGATATTTGTGTTCCATCAGTGTGTGTGTGTGTGTGTGTGTGTGTGTGTGTGTGCGCGTTTGTGTTTGTGTGTGTGAGTTTGAGTGTGTGTGTGTGTTTTTTTGTGTTTTGTGTGTGAGTTTGAGTGTGTGTGTGTGTGTGTGAGTTTGAGTGTGTGTGTGTGTGTGTGTGTGAGTGTGTGTGTGTGTGTGTGTGTTTGTGTCAGAAACCATGTCCGACTTTAGAAAGAATACTGATATGGTAGAAAACAACAAGACAACATTTCTGTAACACTGACATATTAAGTGGCAAAAAAATGGTCAAAGGTCAAAATGAAGGCTTTTTTAAATGAATTTGCAGTAATTATAAAAAGCGAGTCAACAGTCAGCAATAAAAACAACAAATATCAGCCAGAGGAAAAGAAAAAGAAAGAACAAAAGAGAACAAGTGAAAAAACACTTTCCTAATGGAACTTTATGGTATCTGAGTAAAGCTCCATCACCAAAGTCAGACCCAGACATGTCCTAGTCCACGCAATCTAAACTGTCCTGTAGCGTAGAATCTAAACTGTACCACCAGCATTGTTTGGTTCTGAGGGCGGGTTTAAGTTTGCACGAGCAGGAGGGAAGCGTGATCTGATTTGAAGACAGGGCGGGGGGTGGGATTTGTAGGCATCCCAGAAGAAGTCCACTATGAACATCGCTGACTCTCTAGTGGTCGAGTTTAATAGCTGTTACTGAGAAACTACATGCTGCTAGATCAGCCAAGCTGTCATCTGTCCTCATCCTACTCGACCTGTCAGCAGCGTTTAACACAAGACTTCAGACTTGGAATTCATCGAGCAGCATGGCAATGATCTGAGTCTGGACCTGGTTTTGTACTGAACACACAAGTTCATTAGATCACTTGGTGTGAACAGGAACGATGATCAGACTCTTTGTCGCTCTTTGTGCTCTTTTTTCTCTCTTCACAGCTGGTGAGTAACTTTCTGAAACTTTAATGTAAAACTATAATATTTTATATTTAACTCATTTACTGACATTAAATATTAAACATTTTTACAGTGAAAACTTCTGACATCAAGGAGATTGACGTGATAACAGTAAAGCGTGGAGAAGATGTAACTATGAAGTGTAACATTAGCAGTGACACAAAGAAAGAGAATGTAGTTTGGTACAGACAGATTTCAGGAAAATTACCTCAGTTTATTGCAAAACCATACAATAAAGAATTGGGCTACAAATTTATTGAAGGATTTAATGATCGTTACAGTATTAGTGTAAATAACAATAAATTTAATCTCAATATTAAAAAAAAAAGAGAAGATGATGAAGGAGAATATTTGTGTGGAGAAATGGAAGTTAATGTAGTGAAGTTCACATCTCTTCCTGACTAGGAGACCTCAGTCAGTCCGGATCGTAACCTGATGTAGATTTCCATATAAGTGGAATTTCATTCAAATCAGGTGACAGGTTACTTGGAGTTAGAACCTGCACAACTGACCCGACTACAGGCTGCACGGCGACAGCGGTCGGGGACGACAGACCCGAGATTAGAGGAGTGTGTTCACTTCTGTTCAGTTCTGCAGCATGAACAGCTGCAGTACTGTTACTGGTCCAGTACAGAACCTCATTAATCCAGTCCACAGCCAGACCCACAATCCCACTGACTCCAGAGAACATCACTGAGGGTTCATGATCTAATGCATCCAGAACCAACCTGAGAACACACACAGTTCAGAGATCAGTACACGTGTGTGTGTTCAGTTCCTATTGATGTGTTCAGTGTTGGTCCAATTCAGTGTGTGTGTGTGTGTATGTGTGTGTTCAGTACCTATAGATGTGTTCAGTGTTGGTCCAGTACAGTGTGTTATCAACAGTGTGAGAGATAAGATCTAGAACCAGAAAAACCAAGAACCCAGAACACCACCACCTCAGGTCACGCAGGAGGGGGAACATGAGGACACGTAAAACTGCTCCAAACAGAACAAATACCGCTGACAGCCTAAACACAGGGATAATCAAAAGAGTATAAAAGCAGGGTAAGAATTTGAGACCTGACAGAAATGAATAACAACACAAAGGACAGAGAGGATTCAAAACAAACATAAGACATAAGAAATCTCTGAGCTCATCTTTTTATTTTACCAGTTCATCTGGTTATAACATCAACAACACAGATACACTGTGATTAGATCTGATCAAAACTCCACTGAACTGCCTTCTTGTAATAATGTGGATTGTGTACATGCCTGTGTGTACGTGCGTGTGTGTGTGCGTGCGTTTGTGTGCGTGCAGTTGTGTGTATGTGTGTGTGTGCATGTGTGTGTGTGTGCATGTGTGTATATGTGTGTGTGTGTGTGTGTGTGTGTACGTGCGTGTGTGTGTGCGTGCGTTTGCGTGCGTGCAGTTGTGTGTATGTGTGTGTGCATGTGTGTGTGTGTGCATGTGTGTATATGTGTGTGTACGTGCGTGTGTGTGCGTGCGTTTGTGTGCGTGCAGTTGTGTGTATATGTGTGTGTGTGCATGTGTGTATATGTGCGTGTGTGTGTGTGTGTGTGTGTGTGTGTGTGTGTGTGTACGTGCGTGCGTTTGTGTGCGTGCGTTTGTGTGCGTGCAGTTGTGTGTATGTGTGTGTGTGTGCATGTGTGTATATGTGTGTGTGTGTGTGTGTTTGTGTACGTGCGTGTGTGTGTGCGTGCGTTTGTGTGCGTGCAGTTGTGTATGCATGTGTGTGTGTGTGTGTGTGTGCATGTGTGTGTGTATGTGTGCATGTGTATGTGTGTGTGCCTTTGTGTGCGTGCAGTTGTGTGTATGCATGTGTGTGCGTGTGCGTGTGTGTGTGTGTGTGTGTGTGTGTGCATGTGTGTGTGTGTGTATGTGTGTGTGTGTGTGTGTGTGTGTGTGTGTGTGTGTGTGTGTGTGTGTTCAGTACCTGTAGATGTGTTCAGTGTTGGTCCAGTACAGTATGTTATCAGCAGTGTGAGAGATAAGATCTAGAAGGTAAAAGGTAAAGGGGGAAGGTAAGGACACGTAAAACTGCTCCAAACAGAACAAATACCGCTGACAGCCTAAACACAGGGCTAATCAAAAAGAGTATAAAAGCAGAGTAAGAATTTGAGACATGACAGAAATGAATAACAACACAAAGGACAGAGAGGATTCAAAACAGACATAAAACATAAGAAATCTCTGAGCTCATCTTTTTATTTTACCAGTTCAACAGCTTTTGTCCTTCCCCTGTTTAAAGGTGGAGATCCCACACACCCAAATAATTATCGACCCATTTCCAAACTGTCAGTCTTGGCCAAAGTCCTCGAAACATTTGTCAACAATCAATTAAATTTTTGTCTTTTAATAATACAGTACCATGTCTGATTTTCAATCTGTCAGCCTTATACGGCAGCCTCAAAGGTTTTAAATGATTTTATTGAATCTGTTGATAATAAGGAACACTGTGCTGCATTTGATACTGTGGATCATACTATACTGATACAAAGACTTCAATTCAATTCAATTCAAGTTTATTTGTATAACACTTTTTACAATAGACATCGTCACAAAGCAGCTTTACATAAACAGAGCAGAAGGTAAACATAATTAATGATAAAGGAAATAACGAATAATAAAAGAAATAAGAATTAACAGAATAAAAATTCTAGATTATTATTAGATGTATATAGTTCACAGTGTGTATGTATTTATTCCCCTATGAGCAAGTCTGAGGTGACTCAGGCAGCAGTGGCAAGGAAAAACTGCCTTAAATTGGTAAAGGAAGAAACCTTGAGAGGAACTGGACTCAAGGGGGAACCCATCCCCATATGGGTGACAGTGGGGGTGTGATTGTAATATACAGTCAGTTAAATGTTGTATTGGTGTGAGGTTTAAGGACTTCTGATCTTCTGAGTACCACAGAGTCTAACTGGAGATGTCTCAGGATTCTTAGAGTCGGCCTCGGCTCAGTGGACGTCCAAAGGCTTCGTCCCACAGAGGACGTTGGGAGCTGGTACAGTGTCTGGATGCCTCGGGATGGGTACAAAGAGAGAAGCAGTGGAAAGGGATTAACATATCTGCTGTTTATAAAAATGTGCTGGTCTGATGTACTGGTGCATGATATTATGGGATGTATAATGAGTACGCCTGACTAAAGAGATGAGTTTTTAATCTACATTTAAACTGGGAAAGTGTGTCTGCGCCCCGAACACTATCAGGAAGACTATTCCAAAGTTTGGGAGCTAAATAAGAAAACGCTCTACCACCTTTAGTAGACTTAGATATTCTGGGATCTAGCAGAAGTCCTGAGTTTTGTGATGTCAGAGAGCGTGAAGGATTGTAACGTGTTAGAAGACTAGTTAGATACATGGGAGCTAAACCATTAAGAGCCTTGTACGTAAGTAGCAGCAGTTTGTAGTCAATTCTATACTTAACAGGTAGCCAGTGTAGAGATGATAACATTGGGGTTATATGGTCATACTTTCTTGTCCTAGTG
Source organism: Tachysurus fulvidraco (assembly GCF_022655615.1). NCBI lineage: Eukaryota > Metazoa > Chordata > Actinopteri > Siluriformes > Bagridae > Tachysurus > Tachysurus fulvidraco. The sequence goes on from NC_062531.1 coordinate 623,301, forward strand.
AGAACTCTGGCAGCTGCATTTTGGACTAACTGTAACCTATTTATTAAAGATGCAGGACAACCACCTAGTAATGCATTACAATAGTCCAGTCTAGAGGTCATGAAGGCATGAACTAGCTTCTCAGCATCAGATACAGACAGGATGTTTCTCAGCTTGGCAATGTTTCTAAGGTGGAAGAAGGCTGTTTTGGTAGTATGGGCGATATGATTTTTAAAAGACAAGTTACTGTCTAATATAACACCAGGTCTTTCACTGTCGAGCTACTAGTAACAGTACATCCCTCTAAATGGGAGTTAAGTTGTGAGAGTTTATGTGCACTGGTTTTTGGACCTATGAGTAGTATTTCTGTCTTATCTGAGTTTAACAATAGAAAGTTGCAGCTCATCCAGTCTTTTATCTCTCTAAGGCACCGAGTTAATTTGGACACTGTGGCTATTTCATCTGGTTTTGATGAGATATATAACTGTGTGTCATCAGCATAACAATGGAAACTAATCCCATGTCTTCTAATAATGTTCCCTAATGGAAGCATGTATATAGAGAAAAGCAGAGGTCCTAGAACTGATCCTTGAGGGACCCCATAATTAACTGGTAGTAAACTGGAGGATTCACCATTTAATTCTACAAAATGGTATCGGTCAGACAGGTAGGATCTAAACCAGCTTAAAGCCTGACCATGAATACCTGTGTAATATTGTAAGCGATCTAGAAGAATGTTGTGATCTATAGTGTCGAATGCAGCACTAAGGTCAAGTAGAACTAATAGTGACATACAGTCTTGGTCCGAAGCTAAGAACAAGTCGTTTGTAACTTTAACAAGTGCAGTTTCTGTGCTATGATGGGGCCTGAAACCTGACTGAAACTCTTCAAGGATGTTGCTCTCCTGTAAGAAGGAGCTCAGTTGAACAAACACAACCTTTTCTAGTATTTTAGACATAAACGGAAGGTGTGAGATAGGTCTGTAATTTGATAGTTCATTAGGATCTAAGTTAGGTTTTTTGATGAGTGGCCTAATAACTGCCAACTTAAAAGACTTAGGGACGTAACCTAAAGATAACGAGGAGTTAATGATATTAAGAAGAGGCTCACCAGCTTTATGTAACACTTCTTTCAGTAGTTTAGTTGGGATGGGGTCTAGTGAACATGTTGATTTAGCTGTAGTAATAAGTTTATCTAACTCTTCCTGTCCTGTACTTGGAAAGCTGTATGGACTTATGGATATTGGATTATCTAAACATACAATTGGTTGGTTTAATAATTAATAATCTTTCAAACAGAAAGCAATGTGTACAGGTAGAAGGTTTTATATCAGGTTCACTCAATGTTACTAAAGGTGTGCCACAGGGGTCAGTCCTTGGACCACTTCTATTTACTATATATATAATTAATATTGATCATAATGTCCATAATGTAAAGTTTCATTATTATGCAGATGATACAGTTATTTATAGTTCTGCATCCACACCAGATCAGGCTCTTTCGCAGTTACAGTTTGCATTTGATATTGTTCAACGTAATTTGTTTGAATTAAAATTAGTTCCCTTTCGAGGGAACTCGATGCTGCATCAGTGCTGATGCTATGAGAAGCATTCACTGGAAATCTACACCAGGTTACATACGTAATCTGGTGTAGATTTCCATATAAGTGGAATTTCATTCGAATCAGGTGACAGGTTACTTGGAGTTAGAACCTGCAGTTAGACCCGAGATTAGAGGTGTGTGTTCACTTCTGTTCAGTTCTGCAGCATGAACAGCTCCAGTACTGTTACTGGTCCAGTACAGAACCTCATTAATCCAGTCCACAGCCAGACCCACAATCCCACTGACTCCAGAGAACATCACTGAGGGTTCATGATCTAATGCATCCAGAACCAACCTGAGAACACACACAGTTCAGAGATCAGTACACGTGTGTGTGTTCAGTTCCTATTGATGTGTTCAGTGTTGGTCCAATTCAGTGTGTGTGTGTGTATGTGTGTGTTCAGTACCTATAGATGTGTTCAGTGTTGGTCCAGTACACGTGTGTGTTCAGTACCTATAGATGTGTTCAATGTTGGTCCAGTACAGTGTGTTATCAACAGTGTGAGAGATAAGATCTAGAACCAGAAAAACCAAGAACCCAGAACACCACCACCTCAGGTCACGCAGGAGGGGGAACATGAGGACACGTAAAACTGCTCCAAACAGAACAAATACCGCTGACAGCCTAAACACAGGGCTAATCAAAAGGAGTATAAAAGCAGGGTAAGAATTTGAGACCTGACAGAAATGAATAACAACACAAAGGACAGAGAGGATTCAAAACAAACATAAGACATAAGAAATCTCTGAGCTCATCTTTTTATTTTACCAGTTCATCTGGTTATAACATCAACAACACAGATACACTGTGATTAGATCTGATCAAAACTCCACTGAACTGCCTTCTTGTAATAATGTGGATTGTGTACATGCCTGTGTGTACGTGCGTGTGTGTGTGCGTGCGTTTGTGTGCGTGCAGTTGTGTGTATGTGTGTGTGTGCATGTGTGTGTGTGTGTGCATGTGTGTATATGTGTGTGTGTGTGTGTGTGTGTACGTGCGTGTGTGTGTGCGTGCGTTTGCGTGCGTGCAGTTGTGTGTATGTGTGTGTGCATGTGTGTGTGTGTGCATGTGTGTATATGTGTGTGTGTGTGTGTGTGTGTGTACGTGCGTGTGTGTGCGTGCGTTTGTGTGCGTGCAGTTGTGTGTATGTGTGTGTGTGTGCATGTGTGTATATGTGCGTGTGTGTGTGTGTGTGTGTGTGTGTGTGTGTACGTGCGTGCGTTTGTGTGCGTGCGTTTGTGTGCGTGCAGTTGTGTGTATGTGTGTGTGTGTGTGTGCATGTGTGTATATGTGTGTGTGTGTGTGTGTTTGTGTACGTGCGTGTGTGTGTGCGTGCGTTTGTGTGCGTGCAGTTGTGTATGCATGTGTGTGTGTGTGTGTGTGTGTGTGTGCATGTGTGTGTGTATGTGTGAATGTGTATGTGTGTGTGCCTTTGTGTGCGTGCAGTTGTGTGTATGCATGTGTGTGCGTGTGTGTGTGTGTGTGTGTGTGTGTGTGTGCATGTGTGTGTGTGTGTATGTGTGTGTGTGTGTGTGTGTGTGTGTGTGTGTGTGTGTGTGTGTGTGTGTGTTCAGTACCTGTAGATGTGTTCAGTGTTGGTCCAGTACAGTGTGTTATCAGCAGTGTGAGAGATAAGATCTAGAAGGTAAAAGGTAAAGGGGGAAGGTAAGGACACGTAAAACTGCTCCAAACAGAACAAATACCGCTGACAGCCTAAACACAGGGCTAATCAAAAAGAGTATAAAAGCAGAGTAAGAATTTGAGACATGACAGAAATGAATAACAACACAAAGGACAGAGAGGATTCAAAACAAACATAAGACATAAGAAATCTCTGAGCTCATCTTTTTATTTTACCAGTTCAACAGCTTTTGTCCTTCCCCTGTTTAAAGGTGGAGATCCCACACACCCAAATAATTATCGACCCATTTCCAAACTGTCAGTCTTGGCCAAAGTCCTCGAAACATTTGTCAACAATCAATTAAATTTTTGTCTTTTAATAATACAGTACCATGTCTGATTTTCAATCTGTCAGCCTTATACGGCAGCCTCAAAGGTTTTAAATGATTTTATTGAATCTGTTGATAATAAGGAACACTGTGCTGCATTTGATACTGTGGATCATACTATACTGATACAAAGACTTCAATTCAATTCAATTCAAGTTTATTTGTATAACACTTTTTACAATAGACATCGTCACAAAGCAGCTTTACATAAACACAGAGCAGAAGGTAAACATAATTAATGATAAAGGAAATAACGAATAATAAAAGAAATAAGAATTAACAGAATAAAAATTCTAGATTATTATTAGATATATATAGTTCACAGTGTGTATGTATTTATTCCCCTATGAGCAAGTCTGAGATGACTCAGGCAGCAGTGGCAAGGAAAAACTGCCTTAAATTGGTAAAGGAAGAAACCTTGAGAGGAACCGGACTCAAGGGGGAACCCATCCCCATATGGGTGACAGTGGGGGTGTGATTGTAATATACAGTCAGTTAAATGTTGTATTGGTGTGAGGTTCAAGGACTTCTGATCTTCTGAGTACCACAGAGTCTAACTGGAGATGTCTCAGGATTCTTAGAGTCGGCCTCGGCTCAGTGGACGTCCAAAGGCTTCGTCCCACAGAGGACGTTGGGAGCTGGTACAGTGTCTGGATGTCTCGGGATGGGTACAAAGAGAGAAGCAGTGGAAAGGGATTAACATATCTGCCGTTCATAAAAATGTGCTGGTCTGATGTACTGGTGCATGATATTATGGGATGTATTATGTGTACACCTGACTAAAGAGATGAGTTTTTAATCTACATTTAAACTGGGAAAGTGTGTCTGCGCCCCGAACACTATCAGGAAGACTATTCCAAAGTTTGGGAGCTAAATAAGAAAACGCTCTACCACCTTTAGTAGACTTAGATATTCTGGGAACTAGCAGAAGTCCTGAGTTTTGTGATCTCAGAGAGCGTGAAGGATTGTAACGTGTTAGAAGACTAGTTAGATACATGGGAGCTAAACCATTAAGAGCCTTGTACGTAAGTAGCAGCAGTTTGTAGTCAATTCTATACTTAACAGGTAGCCAGTGTAGAGATGATAACATTGGGGTTAAAGGTCATACTTTCTTGTCCTAGTGAGAACTCTGGCAGCTGCATTTTGGACTAACTGTAACCTATTTATTAAAGATGCAGGACAACCACCTAGTAATGCATTACAATAGTCCAGTCTAGAGGTCATGAAGGCATGAACTAGCTTCTCAGCATCAGATACAGACAGGATGTTTCTCAGCTTGGCAATGTTTCTAAGGTGGAAGAAGGCTGTTTTGGTAGTATGGGCGATATGATTTTTAAAAGACAAGTTACTGTCTAGTATAACACCGAGGTCTTTCACTGTCGAGCTACTAGTAACAGTACATCCCTCTAAATGGGAGTTAAGTTGTGAGAGTTTATGTGCACTGGTTTTTGGACCTATGAGTAGTATTTCTGTCTTATCTGAGTTTAACAATAGAAAGTTGCAGCTCATCCAGTCTTTTATCTCTCTAAGGCACCGAGTTAATTTGGACACTGTGGCTATTTCATCTGGTTTTGATGAGATATATAACTGTGTGTCATCAGCATAACAATGGAAACTAATCCCATGTCTTCTAATAATGTTCCCTAATGGAAGCATGTATATAGAGAAAAGCAGAGGTCCTAGAACTGATCCTTGAGGGACCCCATAATTAACTGGTAGTAAACTGGAGGATTCACCATTTAATTCTACAAAATGGTATCGGTCAGACAGGTAGGATCTAAACCAGCTTAAAGCCTGACCATGAATACCTGTGTAATATTGTAAGTGATCTAGAAGAATGTTGTGATCTATAGTGTCGAATGCAGCACTAAGGTCAAGTAGAACTAATAGTGACATACAGTCTTGGTCCGAAGCTAAGAACAAGTCGTTTGTAACTTTAACAAGTGCAGTTTCTGTGCTATGATGGGGCCTGAAACCTGACTGAAACTCTTCAAGGATGTTGCTCTCCTGTAAGAAGGAGCTCAGGTGAACAGACACAACCTTTTCTAGTATTTTAGACATAAACGGGAGGTGTGAGATAGGTCTGTAATTTGATAGTTCATTAGGATCTAAGTTAGGTTTTTTGATGAGTGGCCTAATAACTGCCAACTTAAAAGACTTAGGGACGTAACCTAAAGATAACGAGGAGTTAATGATATTAAGAAGAGGCTCACAAGCTTTATGTAACACTTCTTTCAGTAGTTTAGTTGGGATGGGGTCTAGTGAACATGTTGTTGATTTAGCTGTAGTAATAAGTTTATCTAACTCTTCCTGTCCTGTACTTGGAAAGCTGTGGACTTATGGATATTGGATTATCTAAACATACAATTGGTTGGTTTAATAATTAATAATCTTTCAAACAGAAAGCAATGTGTACAGGTAGAAGGTTTTATATCAGGTTCACTCAATGTTACTAAAGGTGTGCCACAGGGGTCAGTCCTTGGACCACTTCTATTTACTATATATATAATTAATATTGATCATAATGTCCATAATGTAAAGTTTCATTATTATGCAGATGATACAGTTATTTATAGTTCTGCATCCACACCAGATCAGGCTCTTTCGCAGTTACAGTTTGCATTTGATATTGTTCAACGTAATTTGTTTGAATTAAAATTAGTTCCATTTCGAGGGAACTCGATGCTGCATCAGTGCTGATGCTATGAGAAGCATTCCCTGGAAATCTACACCAGGTTACATACGTAACCTGGTGTAGATTTCCATATAAGTGGAATTTCATTCGAATCAGGTGACAGGTTACTTGGAGTTAGAACCTGCAGTTAGACCCGAGATTAGAGGTGTGTGTTCACTTCTGTTCAGTTCTGCAGCATGAACAGCTCCAGTACTGTTACTGGTCCAGTACAGAACCTCATTAATCCAGTCCACAGCCAGACCCACAATCCCACTGACTCCAGAGAACATCACTGAGGGTTCATGATCTAATGCATCCAGAACCAACCTGAGAACACACACAGTTCAGAGATCAGTACACGTGTGTGTGTTCAGTTCCTATTGATGTGTTCAGTGTTGGTCCAATTCAGTGTGTGTGTGTGTATGTGTGTGTTCAGTACCTATAGATGTGTTCAGTGTTGGTCCAGTACACGTGTGTGTTCAGTACCTATAGATGTGTTCAATGTTGGTCCAGTACAGTGTGTGTGTATGTGTGTGTTCAGTACCTGTAGATGTGTTCAGTGTTGGTCCAGTACAGTGTGTTATCAACAGTGTGAGAGATAAGATCTAGAACCAGAAAAACCAAGAACCCAGAACACCACCACCTCAGGTCACGCAGGAGGGGGAACATGAGGACACGTAAAACTGCTCCAAACAGAACAAATACCGCTGACAGCCTAAACACAGGGCTAATCAAAAAGAGTATAAAAGCAGAGTAAGAATTTGAGACATGACAGAAATGAATAACAACACAAAGGACAGAGAGGATTCAAAACAAACATAAGACATAAGAAATCTCTGAGCTCATCTTTTTATTTTACCAGTTCATCTGGTTATAACATCAACAACACAGATACACTGTGATTAGATCTGATCAAAACTCCACTGAACTGCCTTCTTGTAATAATGTGGATCAGTACCTGTAGATGTGTTCAGTGTTGGTCCAGTACAGTGTGTGTGTGTGTGTGTGTGTGTGTGTGTGTGTGTTCAGTATCTATAGATGTGTTCAGTTTTGGTCCAGTACAGTGTGTGTGTGTGTGTGTGTGTGTGTTCAGTACCTATAGATGTGTTCAGTGTTGGTCCAGTACAGTGTGTGTGTGTGTTCAGTACCTATAGATGTGTTCAGTGTTGGCCCAGTACAGTGTGTGTGTGTGTCTGTGTGTGTTTGTTTGTGTGTGTGTGTTTGTGCGTGTGTGCATGTGTGTGTGTATGTGCGTGTGTGTGTGTGTGTGTCTGTGTGTGTGTGTGAGTGTGTGTGTGTGTGTGTGTGTCTGTGTGTGTGTGTGTGTGTGTGTGTGTGTGTGTGTGTGTGTGTGTGTGTGTGTGTGTGTGTGTGTGTGTGCGTGTGTGTGTGCGTGTGTGTGTGAGTGTGTGTGTGTCTGTGTGTGTGTCTGTGTGTGTGTGTGTGTGTGTGAGTGTGTGTGAGAGTGTGTGTGAGTGTGTGTGTGTGAGTGTGTGTGTGTGTGTGAGTGTGTGTGTGTGAGAGTGTGTGTGTGTGAGAGAGTGTGTGTGAGTGAGTGTGTGTGTATGTGTGTGTGAGTGAGTGTGTGTGTATGTGTGTGTGTGTGTGTGTGTGCGTGTGTGTGTGTGTGTGTGTGTGTGTGTGTGTGTGTGTGTGTGTGTGTGTGTGTGAGTGTGTGTGAGCGTGTGTGTGAGTGTGTGTGTGAGTGTGTGTGTGCGTGTGTGTGTGAGAGTGTGTGTGAGTGTGAGTGTGTGAGCGAGTGTGTGTGTGTGTGTGTGTGTGTGTGTGTGTATGTGTGAGTGTGTGTGAGCGTGTGTGTGAGTGTGTGTGTGTGTGTGTGAGTGTGTGTGTGTGTGTGTGAGTGTGTGTGTGTGTGAGAGTGTGTGTGAGTGTGTGTGTGTGTGTGTGTGTGTGTGTGTGTGTGTGCGTTCGCATATGTGTGTGTGAGTGTGTGCACTTGGGTGTGTGTGTGCATGTGCGTCTCTAACAGATACTGTATATATTACAATAGAAAAACAGATAAAAGAATGAAACTTAAAGTTTGCTTGTTAATTTATCACAATTATATATTTATATACATGATAGATTTTTGTTTAATTTAAATATCTGCCCTGAAAAGGACCACAGGACAACATTTAAAAACATGTTCAACCTTTAAAATAAATGAAAGAGATTTTCAATGCAACGTCACTGTCATGTGACTTGGTGTTGGAGTGTAACATTAACTACAGACTGTGTGTTTTCTCACACTGCAGCACAGAAGCTGAAAACACTAACCTCAAACACGGCCAGTCCAAACGGCTGGTTCAGATAACCGTTTGATTCCACCACCGTCTTCCTGTGCAGGCCGTCGTACGCCACCCTCGACACGGTGTTCAGGCCCGAGTCGGCCCAGTACAGCAGCCCACGGGGAACGTCTGCTCATTAACACCACCATAATCATCTCTTTAATAACAGGCTACAAACTCACTGCAGTGTGTGTGTGTGTGTGTGTGTGTGTGTGTGTGTGTGTGTGTGTGTGTGTGTGTGTGTGTGTGTGTCTTTAGTACATCGTTTCAGAACAGATAGGATGAAGTGAGAGACAGGGGAGATAGAGAGTGAGATATCAATCTTAGAAGAAGATAGATGGAGAGATGATGTGTGTGTGTATTAACTGAGATGGAGAGATGGATGGAGGGATGAAGGTGTACTAACCGAGAGCGATGGAGACGGGGTTCTGAATAATGGAGCTGACCAGGATTTTCCTGTTCTGTCCGTTCAGACCAGAGCGCTCGATTCTGGGAGAAACTCCAGCGTCGGCCCAGAACAGGAAACTAATCGAGAGAAAAAGTGAAAGTTTCAATAAAAGTTAAACCAGTTAAAGTTTATTCATCATTTACTTGGAGTTAGAACCTGCACAACTGACCCGACTACAGGCTGCACGGCGACAGCGGTCGGGGACGACAGACCCGAGATTAGAGGAGTGTGTTCACTTCCGTTCAGTTCTGCAGCATGAACAGCTCCAGTACTGTTACTGGTCCAGTACAGAACCTCATTAATCCAGTCCACAGCCAGACCCACAATCCCACTGACTCCAGAGAACATCACTGAGGGTTCATGATCTAATGCATCCAGAACCAACCTGAGAACACACACAGTTCAGAGATCAGTACACGTGTGTGTGTTCAGTTCCTATTGATGTGTTCAGTGTTGGTCCAGTACAGTGTGTGTGTGTGTGTGTGTGTGTGTGTGTGTGTGTGTGTGTTCAGTACCTGTAGATGTGTTCAGTGTTGGTCCAGTACTATG
>NC_062531.1:642850-707850 GCF_022655615.1 Tachysurus fulvidraco
ATTATTATTATTATTATTATTATTAGACAAAAATGTATTAAAAAAATGCGGCCTAGGGCGTTCGAGCCACATGCACCAAATTCGGATATGTCGTAGACCTTGGTCTGAAGTTTGTTGCTTCTATTTTTCCAAGCGATCGAAATTCCGGCATTCCCGGTACGTTAGCTCAAAGTGGCCTTTTTTCCCATAGACTTCCATTATAAACTTTTGAGGTTTGTAACTCGGCAAGTTTTCGAGCGATTTACACCGAACTGGGACAGGTTCTTTAGGACTTTACTCCGGACAAAGTTTTTATTCCGGAGTTCCGACGGAATTTTCGGTTTTCCCGTAGTCGACGATCAAACATCCCATAGACTTGAATGGGGAATTCCGAAAATTCCTCTAAGCTCTCACACACACAGCGTGCGCAGAGCTCAGGCACGGCTTCTCTCTCTGTGATCCACGCAGTATAGTAATAAGTAGAATCCCATAATGACTGCAGTATTGACATGAAATGTCCAAACCCTCAGTAGCCACTTTTTGCAAAAAGTATTGGCACCCCACTGGGTATTCTGGTGACGTCACTCGACACCACATGACGTCATGTGTAGCCCCGCCCCCAAAACTAGCGAAATCAAAAACTTTGCACAACATGGACATGTGACATATCAAAACACTCAGCACAATGAGGGGAATTGCCCCATGGGTATTCTGGTCACGTCACGTTACGTCACGTGTAGCCCCGCCCCCAAAACAAGCGAAATCAAAAATTTGCACAACATGGACATGTGACATATAAACACTCAGCACATCGAGGGGGACTGCTCCACGCGTATTCTGGTCACGTCACGTGACGTCACGTGTAGCCCCGCCCCCAAAACAAGTGAAATCAAAAATTTGCACAACATGGACATGTGACATATCAAAACACTCAGCACATCGAGGGGAACTGCCCCAGGGGTATTATGGTAACGTCACGTGAGGTCACGTGACGTCACGTGAAAATTTAAAATTTGCACAACATGGACATGTGACATATCAAAACACTCAGCACAATGAGGGGAACTGCCCCACGGGTATAATGGTCACGTCACATGCTCATGTTCGCTCACCTTCAAAAGTATTGGCACCCTAGCAGTCCAGTAGCTTTCACAATCTTTCTGTCCACTCGCCTCCAAATTGCACCGGCTTTTGCGAATACTTGCACCGTCAAAGCCAACATCAACATTTACATTTACATTTACAGCATGTGACAGACCCCTTATCCAGAGCGACGTACATAAGAGCTTAAATCTCTAACACTGAATACATTAATGCTGCTCACTAGGTTACATACTTAAGATACCATGAGTTTAAAACATTTGTTCAACGTTACAATGAAAAAGTGTCAAAGGTTTTTTTTTTTTTTTTTTTCAAATGCAAAAGATAAGGAAAGAAGTGCTAGTTGAAATGTTTCCTGAATAAGTAGGTCTTCAACCGCCGCTTGAAAATAGCCAGTGACTCAATAGCCAGTCCGGACCTCTAGGGGACGTTCATTCCACCACCTTGGTGCCAGAACAGAGAAAAGTCTTGTAGTATACTTGCCTCTTAACCTGAGAGATGGTGGAACCAGTCGAGCAGTGCTGGTAGATCAGAGGTTGCGGGGTGAAGTGCGAGGAATGATGAGGGCTTTGAGGTAAGAGGGAGCTGGTCCATTTTTGGCTTTGTAGGCCAGCATCAGTGTTTTGAATCGGATGCGAGCAGCTACCGGAAGCCAGTGGAGGGATCGCAGCAGCGGGGTGGTATCAAAGTTTGTTGCGATGAACTTTACAAATCTAGTTATGTTGGCTTTGTAGAAGCCAACATTCTGATTTCCGTTATAAGCTTATTATTATTATTATTATTATTATTATTATTATTATTATTATTATTATTATTATTATTATTATTAGACAAAAATTTATTTAAAAAAATGCGGCCTAGGGCGTTCGAGCCACATGCACCAAATTCGGATATGTCGTAGACCCTTGTCTTAAGTTTGTTGCTTCTATTTTTCTAAGCGATCGGAATTCCGGCAGTCCCGGTACGGAAGGTCAAAGTGGCCTTTTTTTCCATAGACTTCCATTATAAACTTTTGAGGTTCATATCTCGGACAAAGTTTTTATTCCGGAGTTCCGACGGAATTTTCGGTTTTCCCATAGTCGACGGTCAAACATCCCATAGACTTGAATAGGGAATTCCGAAAAGTCCTCTAAGCTCTCACACACACAATACATCCAACATTAAGAATTGCATGTACTGTTCTATGCAGTATAATAAGTAGAATCCCATAATGACTGCAGTAGTGACATGAAATGTTCAAACCCTCAGTAGCCACTTTTTGCCAAAAGTATTGGCACCCCACCGGGTATTCTGGTGACATCACTCGACACCACGTGACGTCACGTGTAGCCCCGCCCCCAAAATAAGCGAAATCAAAAATTTGCACAACATGGACATGTGACATGTCAAAACACTCAGCACAATGAGGGGAACTGCCCCACGGGTATTCTGGTCACGTCACGTGACGTCACGTGTAGCCCCGCCACCAAAACAAGCAAAATCAAAAATTTGCACAACATGGACATGTGACATATCAATACACTCAGCACAATGAGGGGAAGTACCTCACGGGTATTCGGATCATGTTACATGCTCATGTCTGCTCACCTCCAAAAGTATTGGCACCCTAGAGGTCCAGTAGCTTTCACAATCTTTCTGTCCACCTGCCTCCAAAATGCACCGGCCTTTGCGAATACTTGGACCGTCAAAGCCAACATCAAAGTTTGTCGCGACGAACTTTACAAATCTGTTTTTTTTGTTTGTTTGTTTGTTTGTTTGTTTGTGGAGGGGTGCTGGGGAGGTTGGAGATGTCACACTTGTCTGTCTTCAAAACTAGAGAGCCCTGGCATTTGGTCTGATAATATAGAGCACAGTATTATGGGATGTATTATGTGTACGCCTGACTAAAGAGATGAGTTTTTAATCTACATTTTAACTGGGGAAATGTGTCTGAGCCCCGAACACTATCAGGAAGACAATTCCAAAGTTTGGGAGCTAAATAAGAAAATGCTCTACCACCTTTAGTAGACTTAGATATTCTGGGGACTAGCAGAAGTCCTGAGTTTTGTGATCTCAGAGAGCGTGAAGGATTGTAACGTGTTAGAAGACTAGTTAGATACATGGGAGCTAAACCATTAAGAGCCTTGTACGTAAGTAGCAGCAGTTTGTAATCAGTTCTAAACTTAACAGGTAGCCAGTGTAGAGCTGATAAAATTGGGGTTAAAGGTCATACTTTCTTGTCCTAGTGAGAACTCTGGCAGCTGCATTTTGGACTAACTGTAACCTATTTATTAAAGATGCAGGACAAAAACCTAGTAATGCATTACAATAGTCCAGTCTAGAGGTCATGAAGGCATGAACTAGCTTCTCAGCATCAGATACAGACAGGATGTTTCTCAGCTTGGTGATATTTCTAAGGTGAAGAAGGCTGTGTTTGTAATATGATGATATAAGTATAAAGACAAGTTGCTTAGTTGCTACCTTAGGATGATGCATTTGGGGATTTATGCTACACATTTTTCTGCTTTGCAACCAGGTGCGGAAACCAGGAAACAAAATACAGTTGAATGCAAATGTTTGTACACCCTTTGACACCTGTTATGATAAATCCTGCTAATTAGATTAGACAAGTATGTCATTTAGCCTATCAGTTAGCCTTAGACAATAAAGAGTGATAAAGATAATAATTACATCAGATGTGCAAACAGTCTAGACCCAACCGTAAGATTAAATTCTCACACAGATTACTCACACAGATTAGATTACTCACACAATTTCTACATGGCTGCTAATAAACTGTTGATTAGCTTTTGCTAAAACTCGTCCACTAATGAAAACACACACCTTTACTGTATTTAGTAACTGACATGTTTATGTTCGACTTGTGCTGTCAGTGGTCATTAATATTCAGTACTCAGTTACAGCAGTCTATCATTCCTTTCCTGACTAATTCTTCTATGAATAAATAGTCAAAGTTTCTTCAACTTCCGTTCAGACATGTCCATGTCCTGTCCATCACTCATACACACGATCGTACACAACCTCGCTCCTGCACACAGCACAGCTGCCTGTAGGGAGTGGACGTTAGCATGGGTCATTTCTTAATAAGTGACTGTTATGTGCTTGAGTGGCTTTTATGGATCTGCTGGAATTCACCTGACATGGTGATTCATGGGGCTGGTGGTGGTAGCGTCATTTTTAGAGTTACTCTTGTCCAATCCCCTCTTTACTCCTCTCCAGTCAGAGTTGTGCTTGTTCTGTACGGTTCATTCAAAGTTAGATGCTCTTATGTCCCTTAAAACTCATTAATCTGCTTTATCTGATAACCAACGAGAACATTGGACCTAAAGCAGAAAACAACTTTAAGGGCAGAAGATGAAATGGGTTTTATTGAAGGGAATGCATGGAGAAGAGGCACGGCTCAAGGCAGGGAAACCACACAGACCAGTCACTGTGACACAATCACTAAAGCTGTTCCACATAATGCACTTCCTGTTAATACAGCGCTTTCAGTTCAGTTCCATTTTATCTGTATCACACTTTTAACAGTGGACATGGTCTCAAAGCAGGTTTAGAGAAATAGAAAAACATGGAATTACAATGTAAAAGTTTAACATCTATCCCTGTTGATCGGGTCTATGTTGATGGTGGTGAGGAAAAACTCCTTGAGGTGATATGAGGAGGAAACCTTGAGATGAACCAGACTCAGGAGTGAACACTGGACAGTAACGAACATCTTCAGTGTCTCAGCATTGCTTCAGTGTTTAAGTTCATCTTGGTTCTGTAGAACTGCGGCTGTGACAAAAGTTCTGAGCTGAGCTGAACACTTTGCTGTCATGAGCTCAAACACCACACATTCCTAACAGAGGAGAGGTTTTGTGAGGACCACGTCAGTAATTATTTAAAAGAATTACGCTGTATTTAACAGGAGGATTAACTAACGTTCAGAAAATATGTAACGTCTTAAAACAGACAAAAGCACTTGTGTAAATCCTGATGACGTTCTGAACATTATTCAAATGTGTGTGTAATGTGAAGGATGTGTAAGCACTTTATTTTAGTGTGTAGATGATGAAATCCAGCAAGCGGAGAACTTCCTGTGCAGAAGTTCACTGGCCGTCAACCGTCATTGAGAATAAACACCATATAAATTCCTGTCATCAGTTAGTAAGAACTAATACAGCAGTTTAGTACAGTAGCACTACAGGACCTGTATGTAGGTGTGTGTGTGTGTGTTTGTGTGTGTGTGTGTGTGTGTGTGTGTGTGTGTGTGTGTGTGTGTGTGTGTAGCAGTTTGTAGCAATGACTGTGTCCACATTTCCAACTTCACAATCACTGTTAAGCTTGTTGAGGACCATGCTGTTGTTCGCCTGATCTCTGATTAAAGCCTGGAGAACTAGTGCCAGGAAAACAGCCTCCTCCTGAACATCAGCAGCACAAAGAAGTTGATCGTGGACTTCAGCTTGAAACAGGAGAGGAGATAGTGTCTGCCCAGGAGAACCCCAGTGGAGAAAGTGGACAATTGGTGACCAAGGTCCCTCAGCATCTTTACCACCTCACACACTTTACACTGCTCTTTCAGGAGATCCAGAGCATCCTGCTAGGAAGCATCACAGCCTGGATTGGGAACAGGACCATGCAGGACCGAAGGCTCTCCAGCTGTCGGTTCCTCTGAGTTCAAGGCCAGGAAGATAGAGAAGGACCTTAAGCTTCTAAACTCTGACACTTGTCCCTGATGTGGTCAGAGAAGTGCTACAGCTCCATGAATTCAAACACAGAGAATGAGGAGAAACTTCGTACTCCTACAGAACATTTCAACGAAATTCTATTCAGTATTATTTGTTTTGCACTTTTAACAGTGGACATTGTTTCAACACACACCCAGCATCCCTTTCCTGTTTACTTTGTTTTCATCTGCACTTTATTTCAAATGCACTCGTTATAAAAGCTCCATTTTTATGGAGTCAGTAAAAGCATTTCACTGCGTCACACTGTGCACAGTAGTGTGTATGAGCAAAGGTTAAAACAGAAAAAACAATTTTTGAATGTACACAGAACACCTCACACTAAACACCCAGAGTGTATAATCAGAAAGTACCTTCATGATAAAAGAACAATAATAAAATTACACAAGATGCCACAAGACAGGGGCAAAGAAGTAAACATTATCACCACATGACATGAGGACAGCTACATGACCTACAGCATTACACAAAGCTGGAGGAAAAACCCCAAATCAGCTGAAAGGCCCAGCGAGCTGTACTGAGTTAAATATATGATAATATAAGAACACAAAACCTCATGTTCACCATAACACACAGCAAACTCAATTAGCTTAACAGTTTAAATTTTAAGATTCAGTTCCTCAAACCACTTTTACCACAGAGCTGCTGCTGAGTTCTGGATTCTGATTGGTGGTCAGATGTTGATTAATTCTCTCTAACAGCAGCTCTGACTGTAGAGGAGTTTGCAGTTTCTCAGTAAAACAAACAAGCTGCATTATTATTATTATTATTATTATTATTATTATTATTATTATTATTATTATTATTATTATAAGAACTGCGTCTTTTGTTTATTTTTTGCTTTAAATATTTATTACGTTTACAGCATTTTGCAGACGCCGTTAGTCAGAGCGACTTACATTTTTAGCTCATTTATACAGACGAGCAATTGAGGGTTAAGGGCCTTGCTCAGGGGCCCAGCATGGGCAGATTGGTGACCAAGGGATTCACGACTCATGACCTTCGATGAGTAGTCCAACACCTTAACCCCCAGACTCCCACATTCCATAATCACTTCATCTTCCGTTTTATTTTTTATTTTCATTGTTTAAGTTGAGTTTGCCTGTGTGCAATTGGCTGGTTATAAAATCATCTAAATTGAAAGCTTCTCACTGTATGTCACCCAGTCCCCCCCTCTCACCCCCAGTCTTTCCCAGTCCTCCCAGATTTTCACAAATCTGTCCTCCCAGTCCTCTGTTTAAAGCTTGAAAAGCCCAGAATTCTCGTTCCCTTCTGTTCTCTTTGAACAATTCAAATCTTCTCTATGGATTTCATGCCACATAAGATAAATCTGAAGTGGGAGGAACCTGTGGACCAGGAGAACCTCACGGTAGTAGCATGGATTGTTTGCCTCATGTTGACCCGAGGGAACGTTCAGGCCGAATGTCCTCACTCCTACATGATGTCTGGGTTGAAGTCCAGCTTTTTCCAGACACATTCCCATGTAAGCATCATCGATAGGAATCAGGGGGATGGAGTGAGACATGTTGTAGATAACTCTGGAAGTGAATTGTGACAGCAGGAAGCCACCACCACCACAGTAGGGAGGATAGGTGTCTGATTTATGGATTTGTACAGGGACGAAGTATTTACTGCCTTGTTGCCGATCGGCTCCATATATTCGTTCAAGTGGCCGATAAAAAGATGTTTGCTTCCATCAATATCATCTAAGCCCTTGAGGTACTGCACCATATTGTCTGTGTTGGCAAAAATGTCATCATCTCCATTGAGGAGAAAGTGCACATCTGGGCAAAACCTCTCCATCCACTCCAGGAATAAGACCTGCTTCAGTGTGAGGTTGTAAAAGGTATCATCAAAGTCCCACTGCAGAATGTCCTGGTACTCGCGGTTCTCCAGCTCCAGGAGTTTATTCAGTTTTTCCTTCTCATAACCGTCTCCTGTGGTTCCAGATATGAACACGGTGCGGATCCACACACCGCTATGAAGCCGCTCCAAAGCCCACGTTTTACGCAGAACCTCACGCCGATCGTAGTTGGGTGGAGAACTTTTAATGACCAACAGTAGGAAAACATCTGCGGAGTTCTTTGGTCCGCCGCACTTCCCAGGATTGTTGAGGAGCATGGGGAAATGGCGACAGTGCTGGTAAAACAGGAAGTCTTGGATATTCTTTGGTAAAGTTGAGAAGTCATGAATCTTGGAGGCAGATGAGTTTAGCGTACACTTGGGGACTGAGTTTAGGAACATGTCCGGCCATGTCTCTGGTTCAGGTTTCTGCTTTCTCAAGACTTTGTCTTGTCTTATGGTTTGTGATTTCTTGCCCTGGAGGTGTATTTGCAGTATTACTAACAAACACAGAGTGGCTGTGATGAGCAGTGACACCACCTCCAGGTTCCTGGTAAATCTCCTGTGTCCTGCAAAAATCAAATCAAATAAAAATTTCAATTTTATTCAGAGGGGAAAAACAAAACCTAGAATACATTTGAATATAATAATAATAATAATAATAATAATAATAATAATAATAATAATAATAATAATAATAATAATAACTATATTATTTCCTTCCCTGTAAGCACTCTCTGAAAGATGAAAAGTGATATTATATTTATTGCAATGTTCTTTATATACAGTATGTTAAATAATAAAGGACCCAATACTGAGTCAGTGACGTGGGGGTAAAACAGACCCAAATAGTGTTAAAATAAAACAGGAGTTATTAAATAAAAAGCACAAAACAGAAACCAAGTCATGACACAGGACAACATCACAACAGGAGACAACAACAGAGGCTCGACTAAATACTAATCACAATTAGACACATGAGGAACAGGTGTGCAGAGACGGGGAGAAACACCAAAGACCATTATAACCATGTGTGTGAAGTATTGCGACGTCTTCGCAATCACCAGAAAATGATCCAGTTCCTGGGGTATGATGTATCAGAACGTGGCGTCAGCATGGACGATACAAAGGTGGTTGTGATCACAACCTGGCCACCACCCAGCTCTATAAAGGAGCTCCAAAGATTCCTGGGATTCGCAAATTTCTACCGTCGCTTCATTCGGGACTTCAGTCTCATCGTTACTCCACTCACCACCGTGCTTCGTGGAAACCCTAAGAAACTCATCTGGACTCCAGACATGCAAATCGCATTCGAGAGACTAAAAAGGGCATTTTGCGACGCGCCAGTACTGGTTCAGCCAGACCCCACGAAACCTTTCCGGGTAGAGGTGGACGCATCCTCCACCGGTGTGGGCGCGGTTCTGGCGCAAAGGACAGGTGAATCCCCCGCTCATCATCCATGCGCCTTTTATTCATACAAGTTCAGTTCGGCCGAGAAGAACTATGTTATTGGCGACCGTGAACTGTTAGCCATAAAAATGGCACTGGAAGAGTGGAGACACTGGCTCGAGGGAGCCAGACATCCGTTCATTGTGATCACAGATCATAAGAATCTCCAGTACTTGAAGGAGGCCAGACGAATGAACTCTAGACAAGCCAGGTGGGCTCTATTCTTTACATGGTTTAACTTCTCCATTCCTATCAACCAGGTTCAAAGAATGGACAAGCAGACGAACTATCATGGAGATTCTCACCAGAAGAAGAAAAGCTGTCTCCCGAGCCCATCCTAGCGGATAAAATCTTTGCATGCCCAATTGAATGGAGCGAGAAGGATGAGATACCAGACACTCCATCACCTCCTCCAGAGTGTCCGCCTGGACGTATGTTCGTCCCTCATTCACTCAGGACCACATTGATTGAAAAGAGTCACTCGTCTCCAGGCACGGGACATCCCGGTGTGAATCAGAGTGTCACCGTGCTGCAGCAGCGCTACTGATGGCCCAATATGAGGCAGGATGTGAACCGTTTTGTCCAGGGCTGACGGAATTGTGCAATGGCCAAGACACCCAGACAGCTTCCGTGTGGCAAGCTCCTACCTCTCCCCGTTCCTCGTCGTCCATGGTCGCATTTAGGAGTAGATATTGCCACCGATCTGCCAGTCTCTCAAGGTAATAAGTCATTTTCGTCATTGTAGATCCTTTTTCAAAAATATTAAAGCTCGTCCCAATGAAAGGTCTTCCTACAGCTATGGAGAGCGCCGAAGTGCTATTCCAGCAAGTATTCCGCCATTTCCCCTACATACTGCCCCTTACAGAAGCCCAGGTGAGAATGGAGCTCAGGAAGGTCAAGGTTAGGAAGACTGCAGGCCCAGCCTTCCTCACCTTGGTAAATGCAGGGAACACCAAAGAACTGGTGGTGGATTTCTGCAGAGACAAACACACTCTCACAAAAGCACTCTCTGGACTCTCATGAATGCCTGGGTGTTCATCTGAACAGTAAATTGTACTGAACAGACAATACAGATGCCATTTCTAAGATAGAGCAGAGCAAACTCTTTCTGTTGAAGCACTAGTGAAGACCTTTTTTGCCACAGCCATCATCTATGGATTAGTCTGCTGGTGCAGCAGCATCTCTACTACACACAGGAAGAGACTGGACAAGCTGATAAGGAAGGCCAGTGTCGTAACTCAGAGCCGGTCTCCAAGCCGACACATCACAGGGTGTCCTCTTCTCTTAGACTTTTTGGTTACTAAAAACTGTTTTAGTTAGACTTAACTGTTAGCTCTATAAATACTACAAAAACACTGAGAAATCTCCTCAGACCTGGAAGAGAATGAGCAAACTTCTTTATTGTGGTCAATCAGCCAACAATCTTTTAAGAGAAATTGCCAAGTTGAAAAATAACAAATGAAAACCCCCAAAAAGAGAATGTCATGCAAAATCAACCAAGAAAAACAAGAACTCTCGCGACATTCTTGCAAAAATAAAAACACCCATCTTCACACACACACACGCACACACACCACACACGCACACACACCACCCACAACACGCGCGCACACACACACACACACCACGCACGCACACACACCACACACGCACACACACCACACACGCACACACACAACACGCGCGCACACATGCACACACACACGCGCACGCGCCCGCACACGCAATTAGTTTGAGAGTGTAAATACCGTACTGTTTCCTTCTTCTGCATTTTTTTCTTTACTGCTGTAACATAAAAATCTCCCCACTGTGGTATGAATGAAGCTTTATCTTATCGCAACTTATCATGTCTTAACAATAGGGACATTCTGTACAAGTGCTGTGAACTGATGTAAAGATGTCGCTCTGGATTAGGACGTCTGCCAAATGCTGAAAATATAAAGATCCATGTTGTTGTATTGGGTGAACAGTGTTCGAAAGCGTGAGCTTTATATAAGTTAATGATGATGACAGAAAGATGAGACTCACTGGTTAAAATCTACAGAATTAAAATGTTTCTAAGACTTACATGTGATAAACATTTTTGCAATTGTGCAATGACTTTATTAACAGAGATCTAAATGTGACCTGTGTGTGTGTGTGTGTGTGTGTGTGTGTGTGTGTGTGTGTGTGTGTGTGTGTGTGTGTGTGTGTGTGTGTGTCTACACATGTACAAGGTTGCTCTGCTGACAGATAAACAAACTCTGTCTTGTTCCTATGGAGAAAATGTTCTGCTCAGCGGCTCCTATTTGACTGTTTAAGTGGAAACCAGTCACTGTGTACACACACACACTGTGGTCACAACCTGACAGCAATATTTTGTGATGTAAAAAAAACTCATAACTTTTTCCTCCTCTGTGTGAAGTGGCAGCATATAGAAATGAAATGAAACATGGAGGAAACAGAGCAGCACAGTGACATCACCAGGAACAGGACAAAATCATAGCAGGGAGGCTGCTGAGAGACCTACAGCAACATTAAAGGAGCTACAGGAAGATCTCACACCTACTGATTCCTCTCAGAATGTGATAGCAGCCTCTCTCATTCTTCACATGTCTGAGCTAACAGTCTTCTTCTTCTTTGGTCTTTTCCTGTTAGGGGTCACCACTCCTGACACTCTTCTGTCACACACACACAACACTCCTGACACTCTTCTGTCACACACACACAACACTCCTGACACTCTTCTGTCACACACACACAACACTCCTGACACTCTTCTGTCAAATACACACACAACACTCCTGACACTCTTCTGTCACACACACAACACTCCTGACACTCTTCTGTCACACACACAACACTCCTGACACTCTTCTTTCACACACACAACACTCCTGACACTCTTCTGTCACACACACAACACTCTCTCTCGTTCATACACATTTATTCTGTCTTACTACCACTGACTTTCATTCTCCTCAGATCCTTCCTCACCTCATCCTATTCGCTTCTTCCTCCAGTCTTTCCCTGTCATTTTCCTCACAAATCAGCTCTTCAAAATACTCCTTCCATCTTCTCTGCACACTGTCCTCACCTGTCAGCACCTTCCCATCTCTATCTCTGTCTCCCTAATCTGTACAAGTCCTCCTCACCTTCCTCATGTCTAACCCTGTGTACAACTCATCGTATGCTTTCTGCTTTGTCTTCATCACGTCCCTCTTCACTCTCTCTGTGATTCCTTGTAATCATTTCTACTTTCTTCAGTCCTTTCTACACCTCACTTCTTTTTAGCCTCTTCCTCTGAATGTTGTCCTGTGTTTCCTCATTCCACCACCAAATACAGCTCACAGTATACTCATTTATCTCAACTCTAACATTTCCAAGTATGTTCTGTGTATTTATTTGTGATCTCCAGGAAATGTGTATAAAGTCACAGATTGGTGACACAGTGTAGAGAGAAAGCAGTAAAATGGAGATTTCATTGCTTACCGAAAATCCTCTGCAGCACCACCATTTTGACCTGAAACAGTTTCAGACCTTGTGTTAATACAGAGAGCGAAACAGACACAGACATAACGTTCACTTTATTTTTTTTTTTATTTTTTTTGGGGGGGGGGGGGGGTTTGGGTGTCTGTGTGTGCCCGTGTGTGTAGCATCATCCACCCCCCACCATCCCCCATCCCAGTTGTAAGTAGGGTTGCCACCTTCAATACAGAAAAATAAGGGACGCCTGCCACAGCGGGGGCCACACCCCTCGGGGCCACACCCCTCGGGGCCACGATGACCACAGTCCCGATGGCGTGCCAGTGGCGGTATATCATAACTTAAAACATGTATTCATAAAAATATTAATATTGATACCAATGGACATTATAATAAGACGTCTGCTATTGAAATCAGTGTGAACAGATGCACTCAGTCTCTCACTGTCACAACTTAAGTGGTCATATTGAATACACAGCTATGACAATAATAAATATACACCAACAAACTGTGACTGTGAACACAAAAATAAGCTTTTGGAGGAACTTGTGAGATGTGAACCATATTTTATTAACTTATTATTAAATTAACAGATCCATAACTTAGTAATTATATCTTGCAAACTTGCAAAAGATCTTCCATGAACATCATGAACATAATAACATCAGTGGATGTATATCAGTGTATCAGTGAATATCAGCGGACCAGAAGTGATAGTGTGCAGTATTTGAGCAGGTCAGGCCTACTTTCGTTTATAAGTGTACTTCTTGTCACTCCGTGCAGCACTGAGAAGCTGTTTGTCTTTCAAACATCTACAGAAAACTCTCAACAGGACTGCAACGTTAAAAGTGATCACGAGCTCACTCCTGATGAGCTCCACAGGAGAGCTTCCTGCTGTCAGTCCATTTGTTGGCTATGATCAATGATCATTCTAGAAATGATCCTTTCCACATAACCAGCATCCACTGGTTGTGTGGACACGGGCGGGGGGGGATGGGGGGGGGGGTTTATCTGGAGACGCCATCGTTTCATATGGATTTTCTGTCACTCTGACTCTGTCAAAAGAACCGGCGAGGCGGCGTCCCGCCCTCCTCTGACTCTGATTGGCCGTGATTCACGGCCCGTAACCCTAAAACAAACCAATCAAACCAACGATGGCAACGAGTATTACCCAATCAGGGGCAGAATAGGACGCATCTCCACACAATGCGGGTGGGGTGATGTGCATGGGATGCTGTATAAGATGTATGTAGATGTCGCCTTGGGGTCCTAAAAATGCGTCAAAACCGCCGCCATCTTTGTACGGTGCTCCTTTACCTCAAACACATGGACGATGCCGGACTTCTGTGCTGCGTTTGTTTGTTAAAACGAAATAAATCTAAAAACCAGACAGAAGGGATTACATTACACACGTGAGAATGTGTTTTATGGTGATGAATGTTAGGGAATTATATTTCTTGTTCCGTTGGTTTGTTTTGTGACAGTTAGGAAATCAGACGTTTGTAGATTCCGAAGCTCTTAATAAGGACATTAAAAATTGACCCATGTTTTGTTTTGTTTTTTTGCTTAAAGGTGAAAAGACGGAACTTTCTGTATGTTCTGTAAGATTCCCTTATCTGTCTAACATATTTTATTAGATTGTCCTGGACTTAACACAAGCAGAACGCTCTTTTATTACATTACTTCACTTAAGGACAGATTTAATTATATTATGTTTGAAAAGGGTTTGGATTTTTTTTTAACGTATGTTAATTAAAATAAAAAAAGTTATATTTGTTTTGTTTTTATTACATTTATATTTGTGTTTTTGTAATTGAATTTTGCCATGAAAATAGCTTTTGATTGCTGACATGGTATTAAATATAATAATGTGAATCTGAATGTGTTTGTAGATTCCCAAGTGATAAACAGAGACGTCAGTCATGGACAAGTTGCAGGGAAACTAAACAGTTAAGTCAGCTGACGGTCCAGGATGTCACCAGTTAGCTTGGCAGTGTAACACACAAGTTCAGCCTCAAAGTCCAACTTTTTTATTTATTTATTTTTTTGTTTATGTGACACTTTATTACATACTTATTTAATGTGGCAAAGGTATTGCAGGAAGGGAAATATAATAGAAAAACTGATAATAGGAAATAACAGATTGAACAGTCTTTGGCACCTCGACTATCTCACTTTCACATTATGTTCCTGTTGAATTTGTGATTTGCTTCCAACTGGAAACTGCTTTATTTATATATATATATATATATATATATATATATATATATATATATATATATATATATATATATATATAGTGTGTGTGTGTGTGTGTGTGTACCGTAGCAACACTGCTAGCTACAATAGTGTGACTATACATGTTAATTTATAATCACACACACACACACACACACACACACACACACCATTGTAGCAGTGTTACATGCAGCAGGCTATAAGGTAAGTAGTGATTGTTCATTTGAAGTTTACTCAAGTGGAAGAATGTAAATAATAAACTTACACCTACTAGCATTATGCATTATAATGCGAAAAAGTAGATTAATTTATATCAAAACCTTAAAAAAAAAAAAGAAATCGCATTCATGACGTTTTATGTTGATTTTATTACTTACTTGCCTACATTGACACTAATGCATTAAGAGGAGGGGGTCCCCTGTACCAAGATGGCGGCTCTATTGACACATTCGTTCCAATGTACTGCCCTATACATGGCGACATCTAGTGTATATATATCTATGCTGTATAATGTGGACCTATGTAAAATACGGGACAAATCGCACCACGTATTGATTTGATGCGGGACGCGTCATTTTGCCTGTAAATATGGGACGATTCCGTATTTCACAGGACGGGTGTAAGAGGTGAGCATTAAGTACAAGACAGAAAGACATGAAGACACCTTCATACAGTTCTGTTACACAGGAATCTTCATCACAGAAGAATGTTAAACGTTACGTTTTACACAACACAACACACACTGACTAGAAAATCACTTTAACTCTGGACTTGTACAGCACAGTGCCACTTTATACACTATTTACACACCATACTGTATCTGGACACTTTAAGGACAATCTTTAAAATCCATACACACTTATTAATATGTATATTTATGCATATGTATATACAATATGTCTCCTCCTATTTTCATATTTTATATAATTTTTTATAGTTTTCTTATATAGTTTATACATTTTTATTTATCTATCTCCTTTGTTTTTTTATCCTAAATTGCATCACCTTTTATTCTTATACCGGACAGATGCATAAAGCATTTCACTGCATGACGTACCCTGTATGTATGTGTATGTGACAAATAAAAATTTGATTTGATTTGGGCAAAAGTGAAGATAACCAAATCAACATCATCACCTCGTCTAACTGGGTCTACACTTAACAGGAATGCACTAATTAAATATTATTAATATTGTTAAATTAATTTAATAATAAATGAATATTAAATATTTAGAGTTTTTTCCCTCGCACTAACATCATAACCATAAATGGAAAATAATTAAATCTTAATTACTTGAATAATGTCTTCTGTGTCTTCTGTTCATTATTCCTTTTACATTTACATGTGATACAAATTTAAATTTATTTATAAAGGACTGAAATTTATAAAGGACTGAAAATCAGACATCAAACTGTTCACAAGTCTCTCAGGACAAACCTTAACTTAGTCAGTAAGGAACAAACAGAGAGAAACTCAGACAGAAAAGAAACTCTCTCTACTTTTATGATTACTGTTCATTTCTACACCACATGAAAAGCTGAAGCAACTGAACACACACACAAACACACACACACACACACACACACACACACACACACACACACACACACACAATAAATAAAAAAAGATTTACCTGTAATATGAACTCAAACAAGCTGGACAATGAAAGAGGTTAAGAAGAGAAAGTATCAGCCATCAGGATGTGTGTGTGCGTGAGTGTGCATATATGTGTGTATGTGTTTGTGTGTGTGTGTGTGTGTGTGTGTGCCTGTGTGTGTGTGTGCTCTGAACACTTAAGTTCATTTCAGCATTACCAGTTCAAACACTTGTTAATAACCTGTAGGCCCTCCCCTGAACAGAGAGGAAGAGACAGGAGAAGAGGGAAAATAAGAGTGTGCAACACAGAAATAGTGAAATCACACCTACAGAGGTACATTTTCCTTTCAGCCACCCAGAAACACACACACACACACACACACACACACACACACACACACACACACACACACACACACACACACACACATGCACACACACACATAAAGACTCAATGACTATTGCCCCATTGCACTCACACCCATCTTTATGAAGTGCTTCGAGAAGCTCGTCATGAGGCACATGAAGACCCAGTTACCACCCTCACTGGACCCCCTACAGTTCGCGTATCGTACAAACCGCTTCACAGCCGATGCCATTGCCACGGCCCTTTATTTAGCCCTCACCCACCTGGACAATAAAGACACTTATGTACAAAGGTTGTTCATAGACTTTAGTTCAGCTGGGACTGAACACGTCTCTCTGCAACTGGATCTTGGACTTCCTGACTGGGAGACCTCAGTCAGTCTGGATCGGGAACAGCATCTCCAGCACCACCACACTGAACACTGGAGCCCCTCAGGGCTGTGTGCTCAGTCCACTGCTGTTCACATTGCTGACTCACGACTGTGCAGCAATACACAGATCGGACCATATCATCAAGTTCGCAGATGACACGACTGTGGTGGGTCTCATCAGCAAGAACAAGGAGTCAGCATACAGTGAGGAGGTGCCACATCTAACTACAGTACCTGGTGTAGAGCCAACAACGTGTCTCTGAATGTCAAAGAGATGGTTATTGACTTCAGAAGAGCACAGAGCGACCACTCTCCGCTGAACATCGATGGATCTTCTATGGAGATCGTCAAGAGCACCAAATTTCTTGGTGTTCATCTAGCGGAGAACTTCACCTGGTCACTCAATACCAGCTCCATAACCAAGAAAGTCCAGCAGCGTCTCTACTTCTTATGAAGGCTGAGTAAGGCACATCTCCCTCCCCCCATCCTGACCATGTTTTTCAGAGGGACCATTGAGAGCATCCTGAGCAGCTGCATCACTGTCTGGTTTGGGAACTGCACCATCTCAGATCGCAAGATCCTGCAGCAGATAGTGAGGACAGCTGAGAAGTTCATTGGTGTCTCTCTTCCCTCTATCATGGACACTTACACCACATGTTGCATCTGCAAAGCCAACAGTATTGTGGACCTCAGACACCTCACACACACTCTTCACCCCACACACCCCTTACACACACACTGTCCTGCACTGCCTTTTGTTTTGCACTGTCTTCTTGTCCTGTGTCCCATACTGTGTACACCAGGTTGTAAAGATAAACTTTGTGTGTCTATGACTAATTTACTTCAGTCCTTATCTGTGTTGTTCTATGTTGTTCAAACACACCATTATCAGGGGTTCTTCCTGTTTGAAGGACAACAGATGGATTTCGTGTGAACAGAGCAGTACAGAGACAGACTAGACTTGGGGTTGGAGTAAGACAAGGAGGAAGATGAAGATGAGGAATCTGATAAAACTGGAGTAAAAGCTGCACCAGATCCCAAAGGGAGCAGTGACATGGACTTTATGTCCACAGGTTGATTTACACTCTGAAGTCCTGCTGTTTTGTGTAGCTGTATGGAGCACCAGGAGTCTGGAGGAACGTGGTTTTATTTCACGGTGAACTGCATCAGATATAAATATATATATATACACACGCACACATGCACACAGAATATACATATATATACACCTGCACACACACACACACACACACACACACTATACATATACACATACACACACACACATATCACAATATTATTACTGAAATATTATCATTAAACAAAAAATACATAATAAATAGACAGTTTATTGCTCACACTCTTGACTTGTGATGAAGTCACATTTTATTTCAGCAAGATGATCTGAAGGAACCACAAATAAATACATTTTAATTTCTCAACTAATAAATACAACTACAGCATTGTTTCCCCATCAAAAAAAAACATTCACAGCCATCATCAATATTTTGTTGTTCCCAACAAGGACGGGAGGCTGCGTCCGATTTTGGACCTGTGGGCCCTGAACTGTACTCTGAAGACTTACAGGTTCAGGATGTTCGCGCTCAAGGTTATCGTGTCCCAGATCAGGTCCAAAGACTGTTTTGTGATGATCGACCTCGAGGGTGCTTATTTTCATATAGGCATTCTACCAGAGCACAGGAAGTTCCTCAGGTTCACTTTTGGGGGCGAAGTGTACCAGTATTGTGTTCTTCCTTTTGGCTTACCCCTTTCAGCACGCACATTTACAAAGTGCATGGACGCTGCCCTGACACCGTCGGGTCTCCAGGGCATCCGTGTACTGAATTACCTGGATGACTGGCTCATTCTGGCCCAATCGAATGCTATGGTGGCCAGTCATCGAGATGCTGTGCTTGCCCATATGAGGTCTCCAGGCCTCAGGTTGAATCCAGAGTGTGTGTGCTTTCTCCTTCTCAGAGAACCACCTTTCTGGTGATAGTTTGGTATCCACCACGATGCGGGCACATCTGTCTCTTGCTCGGGTGGCTTCCATCTGGTCAGCTGTGAAAGTTATTCAGCTAGGCCGAGGCCTCTTTTTCACCGAGGGACAGAGGGTGCTCGGCCTCATGTTGGCAGCAACCAACTTTATCCCTTTGGGTCTGCCTCACATGAGGCAGGGTCTGCCTCACATTCGAGCTCTGCCTCAGGAGTCCGGGCTTTCATCCTCACAGCCATCCCTTCAGGGTATGCGCTGTGGGCTTCGTACCCTTCTTATGTGGAAAAGACCCTGGTTCCAGGCCTTGGGTCCCACTCTAGGGGCGTGTCACCGTTGCAGGATTCTTTCGACGGATGCCTCACTTTCGGACTGGGGAGCGGCCTTGGATGGCCATCCTGCCCAGGGTCTATGGGAGGTCTATAATCAACCTTTTTTGGCACAGTAGATTCTGCTTTGGGCAGAGACCAGGTTCCTTTTGCTGAGAGTGATTTACATTCCATGTAAATCGGGAGGCAGACTTCCTGTCGAGGCAATTGCTGAGGCCCGGGGAGTGACATCTCCACCCCACGTGGTGTCGCGAATTTGGCAAATTTTTGCCCGGCGGAAGTGGATCTGTTCGCCTCCAAGGAGTCGACCCACTGTCCTCCGGGGCTTTCCCTCTCTCATCCGGCCCCTATGGGCCTGGAAGTCTTTGTATGGACGTGGCCGAGGCTCCATCTGTATGCCTTCCCCCGTAGCTCTGCTCCCACAAGTCCTAGCCAAAGTGCACCACGACTGGGTCAAACTTCTCCTCGTTGCCCTTCGTTGGCTCTCTCGAGTTGATCCACAGTCCTAGCCTCCCTTCTGAACGGAACTCCATGGGACGTTCCCGTCAGGGTGGATCTCCTCTCTCAGGCACAGGGGGCAATACACCCCCGCCTTTAGATGTGGAAGCTTCGGGTCTGGCCTCTGAGGTGGACTAGTTACTAGAGGCAGGCCTCTCATCTGAGGTGACAGAGACTCTACAGAATGCTAGGGCTCCTTTCACTAGGAAGCTATATGCTCTGAAATGTAGGATTTTTTTTGTCTCTGGTGCGATGAACACTGTCAGGATCCAGTTCACTGCCCGGTTGGTACAGTGCTGGAGTTCCTGCAGTCATTTCTTGGTGCCTGTCCCCATCTACTTTACAGGTGTACATGGCCGCCATTGCTGCGAACCACAAGCCTCTCCTTGGGATCTTCTTGGGTAGGCACCCTCTGGTCTCTCACTTTGTGCATGGTGTCAGGCGGCTGACCTCTCTGTGGTCCTGGAGGGGTTGCTGGAAGACCACTTTGAACCCATAGAGTCAGCCTCTGAAAAGATTCTGACCCCAAAGATGGCTTTGCTCCTAGCTTTGGCCTCTCTCAAAAGAGTGAGAGATTTGCAGGCCTTGTCAATCGCCCCCCAACTGCCAAGAATTTTCCCCCTGGCATGTCCAAGTCTATTCTGCACCCCAGGGCAGGATATGTCTCTAAGGTGCCCAGGATGGCTGGCGTGGGCCTACTCTTCCCCGCCTCATGAGTCAGCGGAACAGGAGAGGCTGCATTTGCTTTACCCAGTAAGGGCCTTGAGGACTTATGTCCACCGCTCTAGTTTGTGGAATAACTCCTCTGCCCTTTTTGTCTGTTTTGGGGGCCGGAATGAGGGTAATACGGTTTCCAGGCATCACCTGGTGCACTGGGTGGTGGAGGCTATTAACTCAGGCATATGAGTTGTGCGATCTTGCCTCACCTCTCGGCATCATAGCTCACTCCACTAGGAGTATTGCCTCATCCAGTGCCTTGGCCAGTGGTGTCCCCCTTGATGATATTTGTGCTGCGGCAGGTTGGTCCTCACCCCACACCTTTTATGAGGTTCTATATCCTGTACTTGGACCCCACTCCAGGGTCCCAGGTCCTGCTGGGCCATTGATGGTCTGTTCTGTTCGTGCTTTCTCATGGCCTCTGGCACAGTCATCGACCAGTGCGTGGCGGCATGGGTATTGCCCTTATATGGACTTACTGGCACGTAATCACTTCGTCACGTGTCCTTCCCGAGCCATTAAATTGGTGTGTTTGCACACAGAGCTTCAGATACTTCAGACCTCATGGAAGCGATCCCATAGCGCCAGCCCTGACGCAGCATGTCGTTTCTTTCTCAGGGAACCGAGTTACAAACGTAACCTGGTGTAGTTTTTTCGTTAGAACTGGTTTCTGTGGGAGAAAAGTGTCATTTTAATTTAGTTACATTGTGAGTGTTCAGATTTTGAGTTCATCTGCTTCCATACAACATGTCTCAGACAATGCAGGACAAATGATATTACACAAAAGACAATAGACAAAAGCAGCACTGAGCAGTGTACATGCTGTATGTTCTACAGTAGAGGTTAGGTTAGAAAAATTATGTTAATGTGAGATTATATGTCTTAATGTGAGATTAGATTAAACTTCGAATGTATCTGTATCTGTATTTGTTTATTTTATTCTCAGTGTCAGACATGGCCACGTCTTTTATTGTCATTCCATCCATATATATCTGACACACTACGTCAGACACGGCCACGTCTCCGGCTAAGTCTTCCATGCTGGGCTCAGACTCTGCCTACATCTGGATCCTCTCTCTGATTGGTTAGTCAGTAATGTTTACAATTATTTTTATCTACTAATTCATGTGTTTATTTGGCTCATTTTTTATCATCTAGTCTCTCATATGAATAATTTTTCTGAATCTTTGTCTATATATTTATTGATTTTCTCTTTATTCTAGAGTTTTAATGTCACAGCAAGTGAAGGAACAAAAGAATTGTTCTTCTTGTTCCTGTTTTTCTCCTTATCACATCATCATCTCTTTGGTCTCCCTGTTTTTTTCCTCTCTAGTTTTCTCCTGTGTTCTTTTTGCTGCTCTGTTTCACTACCGGAGAACTGGAACCTTCTCATCGTCTCTCTCTCAGTTCCCTGGAGAATCCACGATGAAGGAGTCACAGGATCCACTCGTAGCAGCAGGAGACCCCGAGACACATGAAGACAAAGTAATAAAACTAATAAAACATTACACACAGGCTGCTTACAGATGGGGAAAGAGGGAGGGAGAATTATTTACCTGATATTGTGATTATATATTTATTTATTTAACATTTTGTTATTTATTAAGTCCTGACTATAAAACACGAATTGTGTTTAAAATGCCACGTGTATTTCTTCAGTCTGTAAATGGCATAAACAATAAAATTAGACATTCAGAGTTGTTAATTTTTTTTTTCCCACAGGAAATCATGGCCCCTGTTCCTGTCTGAAGTGACAGAAGAAAAGAGAGATTGTGCGTGCATGGGGGTGCACAAGTGTGTGTGTATGTGTGTGTGTGTGTGTGTGTGTGTGTGTGTGTGTGTGTGTGTGTGTGTGTGTGTGTGTGTGTGTGTGTGTGTGTGTGTGTGTGTGTTTGCACGTGTGTGCATCTGTGGGTTTGTTTATGGGTCTGTTGTGTTTGTTTGTGAGTGGGTGTGTCAAACTGATGATGGCTATGAATGTTTTTTTTTTTTGGCGGGGAAACAATGCTGTAGTTGTATTTATTAGTTGAGAAATTGAAATGTATTTATTTGTGGTTCCTTCAGATCATCTTGCTGAAATAAAAAAGTAAACATGTGACAAGTCAAGAGTGTGAGCAATAAACTGTCTTTATTTATTTTGTATTTTTTGTTGATGATAATTTTGTTAATAATAATTTAGTAATAATATTGTGATGACCAGAGTAGGTGTGAGTCACTTGTGGAAGTGTTTGGTGCCTTATGCTTGTTAGAACTGGTTTCTGTGGGAGAAAAAAAATTCAATTTTATTTATATCATTTATATTATTTTATACTATATAATTTTAACTAAATAAATTGTGAGTGTTCAGATTCTGAGTTGATCTGCTTCCACACAACATGTCTCAGTAATAAACTATACACTGAAGGTGGACTTTTAATATCACTCTTAATATTCTACATGACATTATTTTCGCTGGAAACCAGTTATGAAGAAAGTTGCAGAGAGACGTGTTCAGTCCCAGCTGAACTAAAGTCTATGAACAACCTTTATACATAAGTGTCTTTATTGTCCAGGTGGGTGAGGGCTAAATAAAGGGCCGTGGCAATGGCATCGTCTGTGGAGCGGTTTGTACGATATGTGAACTGTAGGGGGTCCAGTGAGGGTGGTAACTGGGTCTTCATGTGCCTCATGTCGAGCTTCTCGAAGCACTTCATAAAGATGGGTGTGAGTGCAATGGGGCAATAGTCATTGAGTCTTTATGTGTGTGTGTGCATGTGTGTGTGTGTGTGTGTTTCTGGGTGGCTGAAAGGAAAATGTACCTCTGTAGGTGTGATTTCACTATTTCTGTGTTGCACACTCTTATTTTCCCCTCTTCTCCTGTCTCTTCATCTCTGTTCAGGGGAGGGCCTACAGGTTATTAACAAGTGTTTAAACTGGTAATGCTGAAATGAACTTAAGTGTTCAGAGCACACACACACACACGCACACACACACACACACACACAAACACACACACACACATATGCACACTCACGCACACACACATCCTGATGGCTGATACTTTCTCTTCTTAACCTCTTTCATTGTCCAGCTTGTTTGAGTTCATATTACAGGTAAATCTTTTTTTATTTATTGTGTCTGTGTGTGTGTGTGTGCGTGTGTGTGTGTGTGTGTGTGTGTGTGTGTTCAGTTGCTTCAGCTTTTAATGTGGTGTAGAAATGAACAGTAATCATAAAAGTAGAGAGAGTTTCGTTTCTGTCTGAGTTTCTCTCTGTTTGTTCCTTACTGACTAAGTTAAGGTTTGTCCTGAGAGACTTGTGAACAGTTTGATGTCTGATTTTAAGTCCTTTATAAATTTCAGTCCTTTATAAATAAATTTAAATTTGTATCACATGTAAATGTAAAAGGAATAATGAACAGAAGACACAGAAGACATTATTCAAGTAATTAAGATTTAATTCTTTTCCATTTATGGTTATGGTGTTAGTGCGAGGGAAAAAACTCTAAATATTTAATATTCATTTATTATTAAATTAATTTAACAATATTAATAATATTTAATTAGTGCATTCCTGTTAAGTGTAGACCCAGTTAGACGAGGTGATGATGTTGATTTGGTTATCTTCACTTTTGCCCAAATCAAATCAAATTTTTATTTGTCACATACACATACATACAGGGTACGTCATGCAGTGAAATGCTTTATGCATCTGTCCGGTATAAGAATAAAAGGTGATGCAATTTAGTATAAAAAAACAAAGGAGATAGATAAATAAAAATGTATAAACTATATAAGAAAACTATAAAAAATGATATAAAATATGAAAATAGGAGGAGACATATTGTAGATACATATGCATAAATATACATATTAATAAGTGTGTATGGATTTTAAAGATTGTCCTTAAAGTGTCCAGATACAGTATGGTGTGTAAATAGTGTATAAAGTGGCACTGTGCTGTACAAGTCCAGAGTTAAAGTGATTTTCTAGTCAGTGTGTGTTGTGTTGTGTAAAACGTAACGTTTAACATTCTTCTGTGACGAAGATTCCTGTGTAACAGAACTGTATGAAGGTGTCTTCATGTCTTTCTGTCTTGTACTTAATGCTCACCTCTTACACCCGTCCTGTGAAATACGGAATCGTCCCATATTTACAGGCAAAATGACGCGTCCCGTATCAAATCAATACGTGGCGCGATTTGTCCCGTATTTTACATAGGTCCACATTATACAGCATAGATATATATGCACTAGATGTCGCCATGTATAGGGCAGTACATTGGAATGAATGCATCAATAGAGCCGCCATCTTGGTACGGGGGACCCCCTCCTCTTAATGCATTAGTGTCAATGTAGGCAAGTAAGTAATAAAATCAACATAAAACGTCATGAATGCGATTTCTATTTTTTTATTTTTTTATTTTTTTAAGGTTTTGATATAAATTAATCTACTTTTTCGCAATATAATGCATAATGCTAGTAGGTAAGTTCATTATTTACATTCTTCCACTTGAGTAAACTTCAAATGAACAATCACTACTTACCTTATAGCCTACTGCATGTAACACTGCTACAATGGTGTGTGTGTGTGTGTGTGTGTGTGTGTGTGTGTGTGTGTGTGTGTGTGTGTGTGTGTGTGTGTGATTATAAATTAACATGTATAGTCACACTATTGTAGCTAGCAGTGTTGCTACGGTACACACACACACACACACACACACACACACACACACACACTATATATATATATATATATATATATATATATATATATATATATATATATATATATATATATATATATATATATAAATAAAGCAGTTTCCAGTTGGAAGCAAATCACAAATTCAACAGGAACATAATGTGAAAGTGAGATAGTCGAGGTGCCAAAGACTGTTCAATCTGTTATTTCCTATTATCAGTTTTTCTATTATATTTCCCTTCCTGCAATACCTTTGCCACATTAAATAAGTATGTAATAAAGTGTCACATAAACAAAAAAATAAATAAATAAAAAAGTTGGACTTTGAGGCTGAACTTGTGTGTTACACTGCCAAGCTATCTGGTGACATCCTGGACCGTCAGCTGACTTAAGTGTTTAGTTTCCCTGCAACTTGTCCATGACTGACGTCTCTGTTTATCACTTGGGAATCTACAAACACATTCAGATTCACATTATTATATTTAATACCATGTCAGCAATCAAAAGCTATTTTCATGGCAAAATTCAATTACAAAAACACAAATATAAATGTAATAAAAACAAAACAAATATAACTTTTTTTATTTTAATTAACATACGTTAAAAAAAAATCCAAACCCTTTTCAAACATAATATAATTAAATCTGTCCTTAAGTGAAGTAATGTAATAAAAGAGCGTTCTGCTTGTGTTAAGTCCAGGACAATCTAATAAAATATGTTAGACAGATAAGGGAATCTTACAGAACATACAGAAAGTTCCGTCTTTTCACCTTTAAGCAAAAAAAAAAACAAAACATGGGTCAATTTTTAATGTCCTTATTAAGAGCTTCAGAATCTACAAACGTCTGATTTCCTAACTGTCACAAAACAAACCAACGGAACAAGAAATATAATTCCCTAACATTCATCACCATAAAACACATTCTCACTTGTGTAATGTAATCCCTTCTGTCTGGTTTTTAGATTTATTTCGTTTTAACAAACAAACGCAGCACAGAAGTCCGGCATCGTCCATGTGTTTGAGGTAAAGGAGCACCGTACAAAGATGGCGGCGGTTTTGACGCATTTTTAGGACCCCAAGGCGACATCTACATACATCTTACAGAGTGACAGAAAATCCATATGAAACGATGGCATCTCCAGATAAACCCCCCCCCCCATCCCCCCCCCGCCCGCGTCCACACAACCAGTGGATGCTGGTTATGTGGAAAGGATCATTTCTAGAATGGCCAACAAATGGAGTGACAGCAGGAAGCTCTCCTGTGGAGCTCATCAGGAGTGAGCTCGTGATCACTTTTAACGTTGCAGTCCTGTTGAGAGTTTTCTGTAGATGTTTGAAAGACAAACAGCTTCTCAGTGCTGCACGGAGTGACAAGAAGTACACTTATAAAAGAAAGTAGGCCTGACCTGCTCCAATACTGCACACTATCACTTCTGGTCCGCTGATATTCACTGATACACTGATATACATCCACTGATGTTATTATGTTCATGATGTTCATGGAAGATCTTTTGCAAGTTTGCAAGATATAATTACTAAGTTATGGATCTGTTAATTTAATAATAAGTTAATAAAATATGGTTCACATCTCACAAGTTCCTCCAAAAGCTTATTTTTGTGTTCACAGTCACAGTTTGTTGGTGTATATTTATTATTGTCATAGCTGTGTATTCAATATGACCACTTAAGTTGTGACAGTGAGAGACTGAGTGCATCTGTTCACACTGATTTCAATAGCAGATATCTTATTATAATGTCCATTGGTATCAATATTAATATTTTTATGAATACATGTTTTAAGTTATGATATACCGCCACTGGCACGCCATCGGGACTGTGGTCATCGTGGCCCCGAGGGGTGTGGCCCCCGCTGTGGCAGGCGTCCCTTATTTTTCTGTATTGAAGGTGGCAACCCTACTTACAACTGGGATGGGGGATGGTGGGGGGTGGATGATGCTACACACACGGGCACACACAGACACCCAAAGGCCCCCCCCCCCCCTTCAAAAAAAATAAATAAATAAAAATAAAGTGAACGTTATGTCTGTGTCTGTTTCGCTCTCTGTATTAACACAAGGTCTGAAACTGTTTCAGGTGAAAATGGTGGTGCTGCAGAGGATTTTCGGTAAGCAATGAAATCTCCATTTTACTGCTTTCTCTCTACACTGTGTCACCAATCTGTGACTTTATACACATTTCCTGGAGATCACAAATAAATACACAGAACATACTTGGAAATGTTAGAGTTGAGATAAATGAGTATACTGTGAGCTGTATTTGGTGGTGGAATGAGGAAACACAGGACAACATTCAGAGGAAGAGGCTAAAAAGAAGTGAGGTGTAGAAAGGACTGAAGAAAGTAGAAATGATTACAAGGAATCACAGAGAGAGTGAAGAGGGACGTGATGAAGACAAAGCAGAAAGCATACGATGAGTTGTACACAGGGTTAGACATGAGGAAGGTGAGGAGGACTTGTACAGATTAGGGAGACAGAGATAGAGATGGGAAGGTTCTGACAGGTGAGGACAGTGTGCAGAGAAGATGGAAGGAGTATTTTGAAGAGCTGATTTGTGAGGAAAATGACAGGGAAAGACTGGAGGAAGAGACGAATAGGATGAGGTGAGGAAGGATCTGAGGAGAATAAAAGTCAGTGGTAGTAAGACAGAATAAATGTGTATGAACGAGAGAGAGTGTTGTGTGTGTGACAGAAGAGTGTCAGGAGTGTTGTGTGTGTGTGTGTGTGTGTGTGTGTGTGTCTGTGTGTGTGTGAGAGAGACAGAAGAGTTTCAGGAGTGTTGTGTGTGTAACAGAAGAGTGTCAGGAGTGTTGTGTGTGTGACAGAAGAGTGTCAGGAGTGTTGTGTGTGTGACAGACGAGTGTCAGGAGTGTTGTGTGTGTGTGTGTGTGTGTGTGTGTGTGTGTGTGACAGAAGAGTGTCAGGAGTGTTGTGTGTGTGTGTGACAGAAGAGTGTCAGGAGTGTTGTGTGTGTGTGTGACAGAAGAGTGTCAGGAGTGTTGTGTGTGTGACAGAAGAGTGTCAGGAGTGTTGTGTGTGTGACAGAAGAGTGTCAGGAGTGTCATGTGTGTGACAGAAGAGTGTCAGGAGTGTTGTGTGTGTGTGACAGAAGAGTGTCAGGAGTGTTGTGTGTGTGTGACAGAAGAGTGTCAGGAGTGTTGTGTGTGTGTGACAGAAGAGTGTCAGGAGTGTTGTGTGTGTGTGACAGAAGAGTGTCAGGAGTGTTGTGTGTATGTGACAGAAGAGTGTCAGGAGTGTTGTGTATGTGACAGAAGAGTGTCAGGAGTGTTGTGTGTGTGTGACAGAAGAGTGTCAGGAGTGTTGTGTGTGTGTGACAGAAGAGTGTCAGGAGTGTTGTGTGTGTGTGACAGAAGAGTGTCAGGAGTGTTGTGTATGTGACAGAAGAGTGTCAGGAGTGTTGTGTGTGTGTGACAGAAGAGTGTCAGGAGTGTTGTGTGTGTGTGACAGAAGAGTGTCAGGAGTGTTGTGTGTGTGTGTGTGACAGAAGAGTGTCAGGAGTGTTGTGTGTGTGTGACAGAAGAGTGTCAGGAGTGTTGTGTGTGTATTTGACAGAAGAGTGTCAGGAGTGTTGTGTGTGTGTGACAGAAGAGTGTCAGGAGTGTTGTGTGTGTGACAGAAGAGTGTCAGGAGTGTTGTGTGTATGTGACAGAAGAGTGTCAGGAGTGTTGTGTGTGTGTGACAGAAGAGTGTCAGGAGTGTTGTGTGTGTGTGACAGAAGAGTGTCAGGAGTGTTGTGTATGTGTGACAGAAGAGTGTCAGGAGTGTTGTGTGTGTGACAGAAGAGTGTCAGGAGTGTTGTGTGTATGTGACAGAAGAGTGTCAGGAGTGTTGTGTGTGTGTGACAGAAGAGTGTCAGGAGTGGTGACCCCTAACAGGAAAAGACCAAAGAAGAAGAAGACTGTTAGCTCAGACATGTGAAGAATGAGAGAGGCTGCTATCACATTCTGAGAGGAATCAGTAGGTGTGAGATCTTCCTGTAGCTCCTTTAATGTTGCTGTAGGTCTCTCAGCAGCCTCCCTGCTATGATTTTGTCCTGTTCCTGGTGATGTCACTGTGCTGCTCTGTTTCCTCCATGTTTCATTTCATTTCTATATGCTGCCACTTCACACAGAGGAGGAAAAAGTTATGAGTTTTTTTACATCACAAAATATTGCTGTCAGGTTGTGACCACAGTGTGTGTGTGTACACAGTGACTGGTTTCCACTTAAACAGTCAAATAGGAGCCGCTGAGCAGAACATTTTCTCCATAGGAACAAGACAGAGTTTGTTTACACACACACACACACACACACACACACACACACACACACACACACACACACACACACACACACACACACACACACACACACACATCAGGTACACACACACACACACACATCA
The DNA here is from genome assembly GCF_022655615.1 of Tachysurus fulvidraco. Lineage (NCBI taxonomy): Eukaryota > Metazoa > Chordata > Actinopteri > Siluriformes > Bagridae > Tachysurus > Tachysurus fulvidraco. The sequence continues at coordinate 672,623 of NC_062531.1, forward strand.
GGTACACACACACACACATCAGGTACACACACACATCAGGTACACACACACATCAGGTACACACACATCAGGTACACACACACACACATCAAGGTTCAGATTATTTGTGTTTTTTTACATCACAAAATATTGCTGTCAGGTTGTGACCACAGTGTGTGTGTGTACACAGTGACTGGTTTCCACTTAAACAGTCAAATAGGAGCCGCTGAGTAGAACATTTCCTCCACAAGAGAGTTTGTTTATCTGTCAGCAGAGCAACCTTGTACATGAGTACACACACACACACACACACACACACACACACACACACACACACACACACACACACACAGGTCACATTTAGATCTCTGTTAATAAAGTCATTGCACAATTGCAAAAATGTTTATCACATGTACGACTTAGAAACATTTTAATTCTGTAGATTTTAACCAGTGAGTCTCATCTTTCTGTCATCATCATTAACTTGTATAAAGTTCTCGTGCTTGAACATTGTTCACCCAATACAACAACATAGATCTTTATATTTACAGCATTTGTCCGTGTCACTATATATGTGAGCCGCGTTGCATTAGGCAGCGTGACTTCATTGATTATATTGTGTATTCCCTGTGTAGCGTGGTTTATGTTTGTCTTCCTAATGTATTAAACCCCTTTCATTTGAAGCTATCCTGCATATGGGTCTGTCTCCAAGCCACCTCTGCCAGGGTCCTGACAGAATGAAGCCACCTCGACCATGCAGACCCAGCAGGATAGCTTCCAGCTCGGACCGGCTTTTTTTTTTTCATTTTACCCCTGGACTGTTCCGCCAGTCCTTCCGGTGACATCGCTCCGCATCTCACCGGTGAAGGACGCCGCTCCACTTCCGGTTCCGCTCCGAGGAGGACGTCGCTTCACCACTTCCGTGGAGGGTGTCATCATGTTATTGGGGTTCCTTTTTTTTTTTGAGGTGCCCTGTGGCATCGCCCCGCATCTCTCCGGTGAAGGACGCCGCTCCACTTCTGGTTCCGTTCCGAGGAGGACGTCGCTTCACCACTTCCGCGGGGGGTGCTGCAGGCCCGAGGCGGGGGCGCCTTCCCGCCCTTTTCCTCAGCTCGCCGAGGCGCGTTTGGCCGCGGTGCGTCGGGGGAAGATGCTCGGCCCTTCAGCTCGGCGGTGGACGTCACTCGGCCCTTCAGCTCGGCTGTGGACTTCGCTCGGCCTTTAGTTCGGATGCGGACGTCGCCTCGGCCCCTTAGCTCGGCTGTGGACATCGCTCAGCCCTTTCCGGCTGCGCCGCCGTGTGCATCTGCTCCCCCCCACCTGCCTCGCCGTGTGCTTCTGCTCCCCTCGCCTACCTCGCCGTGGTCCTTGCTCTTCCCACTAGCCTCGCCGTCATCCTTGCTTCCCTCACCTGCCATTCTCCGTGGACCTCACCCCCCCGGACCTTGCTGGGTTTTGGTGCTTCGGGAGCCGCGCCTTAAGGGGGTGTTCTGTTAGGGATCAGCGCAGACTTGGTGCCATGTGCGTTTGTTGTTTGTTTGTCCACGTCTGCTCCTCCCCGGTCATCACACATGTTTCCCGTTGTGTGTGATTGTCCGTGTCACTATATCTGTGATCCGCGTTGCATTAGGCAGCACGGCTTCTTTGATTATATTGTGTATTCCCTGTGTAGCGTGGTTTATGTTTGTCTTCCTAATGTATTAAACCCCTTTCATTTGAAGCTATCCTGTGTACGGGTCTGTCTCCAAGCCACCTCAGCCAGGGTCCTGACAATACCACAGTGGGGAGATTTTTATGTTACAGCCGTAAAGAAAAAAATGCAGAAGAAGGAAACAGTACGGTATTTACACTCTCAAACTAATTGCACTAGTTTATATTGGTGTTATTACACATTTGCTATTCGGCAGAAATGTAAGTTGTTGTTATTGCACAGTTTATAACAATGCACATTATGGTGACTGGTTCACTGGGAGACACTCTGATTATACAGTCTAATAGCAACAGGGAGCTGCTCGTACAGGGGGTGAAAGTCATTCTCCATCAATGATGAGAGCTTAGCGACCATCCTCCTTTCCCCCACCTTCTCTACAGTGTCCAAGGGAATCCCCAGGACTGAGCTGGTGTATAATATAATATAATAAATAATATAATAAATAATGTTGTAACAAATCTTAGTAGAAATAATTAAAGTATTATTCCTTACAATACTATAACCAATGTAAAGTATTAGGCCTTGCAAAATATTACAATTGCTGTCATAAGACATATGTAGGCGATGTTGTAGGCCAAAGATGTTTATTGTAATCATAAACTTACTAAAAGTAACCAGATTCGGGGCTTTCAGGCCTAGTCAGTCTGAGCACATTTGTAATAACAAATACAAAATTGTTATAGAGAATGAAGAAGACCATGGTTCTCAGACCTTAGCTCATAGCGATAACTTTTTATGTAGACTAAAAAAGACATTGGTTCACAGACCTAGGCCCTGAGAACTAAGGGGAGGAAAATCCATAAATGGGCATATGGGGAAAAGGTAAAGGGTGAATAAGGGGAAATTAGGTCAGTGTATTTAGAAAACATAGGAGGTGATTCCAGTAAATAAGGTGATATGGCACCTGGGACTCCAAGAAATACTGGGAACTAAAGAGAAGGCTCCTAGGAGCGCCAGGGTATATATTGAGAAGATATCTGGGGCTCGGGGGTGAAGGTGTGTGTGCGCGTGGGTGTGTGCATGTGTGTGTGTGCGCGCGTGTTGTGTGTGTGCGTGTGTGGTGTGTGTGTGCGCGCGTGTTGTGTGTGTGCATGTGTGTGTGAAGATGGGTGTTTTTATTTTTGCAAGAATGTCGCGAGAGTTCTTGTTTTTCTTGATTGATTTTGCATGACATTCTCTTTTTGGGGGTTTTCATTTGTTATTTTTCAACTTGGCAATTTCTCTTAAAAGATTGTTGGCTGATTGACCACAATAAAGAAGTTTGCTCATTCTCTTCCAGGTCTGAGGAGATTTCTCAGTATTTTTGTAGTATTTATAGAGCTAACAGTTAAGTCTAACTAAAACAGTTTTTAGTAACCAAAAAGTCTAAGAGAAGAGGACACCCTGTGATGTGTCAGCTTGGAGACCGGCTCTGAGTTACGACACTGGCCTTCCTTATCAGCTTGTCCAGTCTCTTCCTGTGTGTAGTAGAGATGCTGCTGCACCAGCAGACTAATCCATAGATGATGACTGAGGCAAAAAAGGTCTTCACTAGTGCTTCAACAGAAAGAGTTTGCTCTGCTCTATCTTAGAAATGGCATCTGTATTGTCTGTTCAGTACAATTTACTGTTCAGATGAACACCCAGGCATTCATGAGAGTCCAGAGAGTGCTTTTGTGAGAGTGTGTTTGTCTCTGCAGAAATCCACCACCAGTTCTTTGGTGTTCCCTGCATTTACCAAGGTGACGAAGGCTGGGCCTGCAGTCTTCCTAACCTTGACCTTCCTGAGCTCCATTCTCACCTGGGCTTCTGTAAGGGGCAGTATGTATGGGTTGGTGTGGGGGCTGGGGGGAATTGGTAGGGGGGATAGGTTGGATGTGTTGTTGATCTGAGAGCAGTGCAGAGAGAGGTAGACCTATGCAGCTTGCTGTGGAAGCAGAGAAGGGGGACTGGATGGGGGTAGGTGTGGGTAGCTGATCAAATCAGTTAAAGAATAGATTCAGATCATTCACCCACTTCAGGTCACCCTCAGCCTGAAAGCTGGGCTCCTTATGACCAGTGATGGTTTTAGAGGTTGTTTTTTTACAGATCAGTGGGTGAATTAATGATGAGGTTTTTCTTCTTAGTCCTCTCCTGCCTTGAAGCCATCAATTAGCTTCATTTTCACTTTATTAGAGGAGCTCATGAGTGTTAGCACCAGGATTGAAGGATTTATTACTCGGTAATTGTTATACCTGGTGGCAGTGGTGACATAATGAGGCATAACAGGATGTTAATGAAATGTATAATCTCTCAACTGTGCTTGAGGGAACTTTATAATCACTGGAAGTTTCCAGATGAGCCAAGACTGAACTCAAACAAAACCTGACACTAACTGTACAGACAGACTGCGCTCGTTAGTTTGCGAGTGATAGCCTGAAGAGAGACTGACAGAGATTTTTAGAAGCCTGAAGAAAGCTGTCCAGACTCTGGAAATTAACTGGGGGCCCTGATCCGAGACAATGTCCTCTGGGAGCCCGAAATGGCGGAATACTTGCTGGAATAGCACCTCGGCGCTCTCCATAGCTGTAGGAAGACCGTTCATCGGGACGAGCTTTAACATTTTTGAAAAACGATCTATAATGACGAAAATGACATATTACCTTGGGAGACTGGCAGATCGGTGGCAAAATCTACTCCTAAATGCGACCATGGACAACAAGGAACGAGGAGAGGTAGGAGCTTGCCAAACGGAAGCTGTCTGGGTGTCTTGGCCATTGCACAATCCCGGCAGCCCTGGACAAAACGGTTCACATCCTGCCTCATATTGGGCCATCAGTAGCGCTGCTGCAGCACGGTGACACTCTGATTCACACCGGGATGTCCCGTGCCTGAAGACAAGTGACTCCTTTCAATCAATGTGGTCCTGAGTGAATGAGGGATATGCCTGTCCTTTGCACCAGAACCGCGCCCACACCGGTGGAGGATGCGTCCACCTCTACCCGGAATGGTTTCGTGGGGTCTGGCTGAACCAGTACTGGCGCTTCGCCAAAATGTCCCTTTTAGTCTCTCGAATGCGAATTGCATGTCTGGAGTCCAGATGAGTTTCTTAGGGTTTCCACGAAGCGCGGTGGTGAGTGGAGTAACGATGAGACTGAAGTCCCGAATGAAGCGACGGTAGAAATTCGCGAATCCCAGGAATCTTTGGAGCTCCTTTATAGATGGGTGGTGGCCAGGTTGTGATCGCTACCACCTTTGTATCGTCCATGCTGACGCCACGTTCTGATACATCATACCCCAGGAACTTATCGTTTTCTGGTGATTGCGAAGACGTCGCAATACTTCACACACATGGTTATAATGGTCTTTGGTGTTTCTCCCCGTCTCTGCACACCTGTTCCTCATGTGTCTAATTGTGATTAGTATTTAGTCGAGCCTCTGTTGTTGTCTCCTGTTGTGATGTTGTCCTGTGTCATGACTTGGTTTCTGTTTTGTGCTTTTTATTTAATAACTCCTGTTTTATTTTAACACTATTTGGGTCTGTTTTACCCCCACGTCACTGACTCAGTATTGGGTCCTTTATTATTTAACATACTGTATATAAAGAACATTGCAATAAATATAATATCACTTTTCATCTTTCAGAGAGTGCTTACAGGGAAGGAAATAATATAGTTATTATTATTATTATTATTATTATTATTATTATTATTATTATTATTATTATTATTATTATTATTATATTCAAATGTATTCTAAGTTTTGTTTTCCCCCTCTGAATAAAATTGTAATTTTTATTTGATTTGATTTTTGCAGGACACAGGAAATTTACCAGGAACCTGGAGGTGTTGTCACTGCTCATCACAGCCACTCTGTGTTTGTTAGTAATACTGCAAATACACCTCCAGGGCAAGAAATCACAAACCACAAGACAAGACAAAGTCTTGAGAAAGCAGAAACCTGAACCACAGACATGGCCAGACATGTTCCTAAACTCAGTCCCCAAGTGTACGCTAAACTCATCTGCCTCCAAGATTCATGACTTCTCAACTTTACCTAAGAATATCCAAGACTTCCTGTTTTACCAGCACTGTCGCCATTTCCCCCATGCTCCTCAACAATCCTGGGAAGTGCGGCGGACCAAAGAACTCCGCAGATGTTTTCCTACTGTTGGTCATTAAGAGTTCTCCACCCAACTACGATCGGCGTGAGGTTCTGCGTAAAACGTGGGCTTTGGAGCGGCTTCATAGCGGTGTGTGGATCCGCACCGTGTTCATATCTGGAACCACAGGAGACGGTTATGAGAAGGAAAGACAGAATAAACTCCTGGAGCTGGAGAACCGCGAGTACCAGGACATTCTGCAGTGGGACTTTGATGATACCTTTTACAACCTCACACTGAAGCAGGTCTTATTCCTGGAGTGGATGGAGAGGTTTTGCCCAGATGTGCACTTTCTCCTCAATGGAGATGATGACATTTTTGCCAACACAGACAATATGGTGCAGTACCTCAAGGGCTTAGATGATAATGATGGAAGCAAACATCTTTTTATCGGCCACTTGAACGAATATATGGAGCCGATCCGGCAACAAGGCAGTAAATACTTCGTCCCTGTACAAATCCATAAATCAGACACCTATCCTCCCTACTGTGGTGGTGGTGGCTTCCTGCTGTCACAATTCACTTCCAGAGTTATCTACAACATGTCTCACTCCATCCCCCTGATTCCTATCGATGATGTTTACATGGGAATGTGTCTGGAAAAGGCAGGACTTCTACCCAGACATCATATAGGAGTGAGGACATTCGGCCTGAACGTTCCCTCGGGTCACCATGAGGCAAACAATCCATGCTACTACCGTGAGGTTCTCCTGGTTCACAGGTTCCTCCCACTTCAGATTTATCTTATGTGGCATGAAATCCATAGAGAAGATTTGAATTGTTCAAAGAGAACAGAAGGGAATGAGAATTCTGGGCTTTTCAAGCTTTAAACAGAGGACTGGGAGGACAGATTTGTGAAAATCTGGGAGGACTGGGAAAGACTGGGGGTGAGAGGGGTGACTGGGTGACATACAGTGAGAAGCTTTCAATTTAGATGATTTTATAACCAGCCAATTGCACACAGGCAAACTCAACTTAAACAATGAAAGTAAAAAAATAAAACGGAAGATGAAGTGATTATGGAATGTGGGAGTCTGGGGGTTAAGGTGTTGGACTACTCATCGAAGGTCATGAGTCGTGAATCCCTTGGCCACCAATCTGCCCATGCTGGGCCCCTGAGCAAGGCCCTTAACCCTCAATTGCTCATCTGTATAAAAGAGCTAAAAATGTAAGTCACTCTGAATAACGGCGTCTGCTAAATGCTGTAAATGTAATAAATATTTAAAGCAAAAAATAAACAAAAGATGCAGTTCTTATAATAATAATAATAATAATAATAATAATAATAATAATAATAATAATAATAATAATAATAATAATAATGCAGCTTGTTTTTTTTACTGAGAAACTGCAAACTCCTCTACAGTCAGAGCTGCTGTTAGAGAGAATTAATCAACATCTGACCACCAATCAGAATCCAGAACTCAGCAGCAGCTCTGTGGTAAAAGTGGTTTGAGGAACTGAATCTTAAAATTTAAACTGTTAAGCTAATTGAGTTTGCTGTGTGTTATGGTGAACATGAGGTTTTGTGTTCTTATATTATCATATATTAAACTCAGTACAGCTCGCTGGGCCTTTCAGCTGATTTGGGGTTTTTCCTCCAGCTTTGTGTAATGCTGTAGGTCATGAAGCTGTCCTCATGTCATGTGGTGATAATGTTTACTTCTTTGCCCCTGTCTTGTGGCATCTTGTGTAATTTTATTATTGTTCTTTTATCATGAAGGTACTTTCTGATTATACACTCTGGGTGTTTAGTGTGAGGTGTTCTGTGTACATTCAAAAATTGTTTTTTCTGTTTTAACCTTTGCTCATACACACTACCGTGCACAGTGTGACGCAGTGAAATGCTTTTACTGACTCCATAAAAACGGAGCTTTTATAACGAGTGCATTTGAAATAAAGTGCAGATGAAAACAAAGTGAACAGGAAAGGGATGCTGGGTGTGTGTTGAAACAATGTCCACTGTTAAAAGTGCAAAACAAATAATACTGAATAGAATTTCGTTGAAATGTTCTGTAGGAGTACGAAGTTTCTCCTCATTCTCTGTGTTTGAATTCATGGAGCTGTAGCACTTCTCTGACCACATCAGGGACAAGTGTCAGAGTTTAGAAGCTTAAGGTCCTTCTCTATCTTCCTGGCCTTGAACTCAGAGGAACCGACAGCTGGAGAGCCTTCGGTCCTGCATGGTCCTGTTCCCAATCCAGGCTGTGATGCTTCCTGGCAGGATGCTCTGGATCTCCTGAAAGAGCAATGTAAAGTGTGTGAGGTGGTAAAGATGCTGAGGGACCTTGGTCACCAATTGTCCACTTTCTCCACTGAGGTTCTCCTGGGCAGACACTATCTCCTCTCCTGTTTCAAGCTGAAGTCCACGATCAACTTCTTTGTGCTGCTGATGTTCAGGAGGAGGCTGTTTTCCTGGCACTAGTTCTCCAGGCTTTAATCAGAGATCAGGCGAACAACAGCATGGTCCTCAACAAGCTTAACAGTGATTGTGAAGTTGGAAATGTGGACACAGTCATTGCTACAAACTGCTACACACACACACACACACACACACACACACACACACACACACACACACACACACACACACACACACACACACACACTCCTACATACAGCTCCTGTAGTGCTACTGTAATAAACTGCTGTATTAGTTCTTATTAACTGATAACAGTCATTTATATGGTGTTTAGTCTCAGTGACGGTTGACGGCCAGTGAACTTCTGCACAGGAAGTTCTCCGCTTGCTGGATTTCATCATCCACACACTAAAATAAAGTGCTTACACACCCTTCACATTACACACACATTTGAATAATGTTCAGAACGTCATCAGGATTTACACAAGTGCTTTTGTCTGTTTTAAGACGTTACATATTTTCTGAACGTTTCTTAATCCTCCTGTTAAATACAGCGTAATTCTTTTAAATAATTACTGACGTGGTCCTCACAAAGCCTCTCCTCTGTTAGGAATGTGTGGTGTTTGAGCTCATGACAGCAAAGTGTTCAGCTCAGCTCAGAACTTTTGTCACAGCCGCAGTTCTACAGAACCAAGATGAACTTAAACACTGAAGCAATGCTGAGACACTGAAGATGTTCGTTACTGTCCAGTGTTCACTCCTGAGTCTGGTTCCTCTCAAGGTTTCCTCCTCATATCACCTCAAGGAGTTTTTCCTCACCACCATCAACATAGACCCGATCAACAGGGATAGATGTTAAACTTTTACATTGTAATTCCATGTTTTTCTATTTCTCTAAACCTGCTTTGAGACCATGTCCACTGTTAAAAGTGTGATACAGATAAAATGGAACTGAATTGAAAGCGCTGTATTAACAGGAAGTGCATTATGTGGAACAGCTTTAGTGATTGTGTCACAGTGACTGGTCTGTGTGGTTTCCCTGCCTTGAGCCGTGCCTCTTCTCCATGCATTCCCTTCAATAAAACCCATTTCATCTTCTGCCCTTAAAGTTGTTTTCTGCTTTAGGTCCCATGTTCTCGTTGTTTATCAGATAAAGCTTATTAATGAGTTTTTAAGGACATAAGAGCATCTAACTTTTAATGAACTGTACAGAACAAGCACAACTCTGACTGGAGAGGAGTAAAGAGGGGATTGGACAAGAGTAACTCTAAAAATGACGCTACCACCACCAGCCCCATGAATCACCATGTCAGGGGAATTCCAGCAGATCCATAAAAGCCACTCAAGCACATAACAGTCACTTATTAAGAAATGACCCATGCTAACGTCCACTCCCTACAGGCAGCTGTGCTGTGTGCAGGAGCGAGGTTGTGTACGATCGTGTGTATGAGTGATGGACAGGACATGGACATGTCTGAACGGAAGTTGAAGAAACTTTGAACTATTTGTTCATAGAAGAATTAGTCAGGAAAGGAATGATAGACTGCTGTAACTGAGTACTGAATATTAATGACCGCTGACAGCACAAGTCGAACATAAACATGTCACTTACTAAATACAGTAAAGGTGTGTGTTTTCATTAGTGGACGAGTTTTAGCAAAAGCTAATCAACAGTTTATTAGCAGCCATGTAGAAATTGTGTGAGTAATCTAATCTGTGTGAGTAATCTGATAAGAATTGAATCTTACGGTTGGGTCTAGACTGCTTGCACATCTGAGTTAATTATTACCTTTATCAATCTTTATTGTCTAAGGCTAACTGATAGGCTAAATGACATACTTGTCTAATCTAATTAGCAGGATGTATCATAACAGGTTAAGGGTGTACAAAGATATGCATTCAACTGTATTTTGTTTCCTGGTTTCCGCACCTGGTTGCAAAGCAGAAAAATGTGTAGCATAAATCCCCAAATGCATCATCCTAAGGTAGCAACTAAGCAACTTGTCTTTAAACTTATATCATCATATTACAAACACAGCCTTCTTCCACCTTAGAAATATCACCAAGCTGAGAAACATCCTGTCTGTATCTGATGCTGAGAAGCTAGTTCACGTGACGGTGCCCATCCTTCCCCTGCACCACCAGGGCGGTAGGCCGTTGGCTCTGCCACAGGATGTGATTCAGAGCATGGCCCCCCTCCAGCGGGCACCTCCCTCCACTTCCGCCCAAAGTCTCTGTACGGATGGGGGAGGCCCGCCGCCAGATCAGGTCAGGGGACTGGTTCGTCACAATAGATCTGGAAGACGCGTACTTTCACGTTTCCATCCTTCCTTCACACAGGAGGTTCCTGAGGTTTGCTTTCGGGGGCGAAGCTTACCAATATCGGGTCCTCCCGTTCGGCCTAGCACTCTCGCCCCGCACCTTCACGAAATGCGTCGACGCAGCACTGACCCCGCTGTGGCTCCAGGGCATCCGCATTTTAAACTACCTCGACGACTGGCTGATTCTGGCTCAGTCGGAGTGCCAGGCATTGCGTCATCGAGATGTCGTCCTCGCCTGCATGAAGGTGCCCGGGTTTCGGCTAAACGCCAGCAAAAGCGTGCTCTCTCCAGCACAGAGAACCACCTTTTTGGGCGTGATCTGGGACTCGGCCCGGATGTAGGCACGGTTGTCACCTGCTCGGGTCGAAGTCATCCTCACCTCAGTCAGGAGAGTGCGGGAAGGCCAGCCACTCACTGTGAAGCGGTTCCAGAGGCTGCTAGGGCTCATGGCTGCGGCGTCCAGCGTAATCCCGCTCGGCCTCCTGCACATGACGCCCCTCCAGTGGTGGCTTCGGGGCAGGGGGTTTTCTCTTAGGGGAAACCCATATCGTTCCATCAAGGTCTCGTGGCGTGCCCTTCGAGCCTTGGATGTTTGGAAAGACCGAACATTTCTGTCCCAAGGCCCCGTGTTGGGGGCTCCATGTCGCCGCGTGACGCTAACGACAGACGCCTCCCTCACGGGGTGGGGTGCGGTCATGAGTGGCCACTCCGCCCAAGGTCTGTGGAGCGGCCCACGTCTCTCGTGGCACATAAATTGCCTGGAGATGATGGCGGTGTTTTTGGGGTTAAAACACTTCCTCCCGGACCTGAGAGATCGCCATGTATTGGTCCGCACGGACAATACTGCGGAGGTCTCCTACATCAACCACCAAGGGGGCCTCCGATCTTGCCCTTTGTACAAGTTAGCACGAGCGGTCCTCTTGTGGTCTCGGTGACAGACTCCTCTCTTTGAGGGCCATTTATATCCCGGGATGGTTGAATGTCAGAGCAGATGCCCTGTCGAGGCAGGGGCCGAGGCCTGGGGAATGGCGTCTCCACCCAGAGGTGGTGGAGTTCATATGGCGGAGGTTCTACAGAGCCCAGGTGGATCTGTTTGCGACCCGGGAAACCTCGCACTGTCCCCTCTGTCGAGTTCTATGTCCTTGACCTCAGAGCCACCCCGGGCTCCTCTGTTCTACGTGCAGGTGCCGAGGCCCTCACTCTCTAAGCAGGGTCTGGTCAGTGTGGCGTGATTGGACACTCGTTCCCATAGCGTTTCGACGCAGCTCGAGTTCCAAAAGGGAACGTCTCTAGGTTACGACCGTAACCATAGTTCCCTGAGGAACGAGACGCTGCGTCTCCGTGCCACACTCCCTGCATCCCTGCGGCGCTTACCTTCTCTCACAGGAGCTAGCGTCTTGTCCATCTCGCAGCCATTTGTAGCTTCCTGTTTACGCGACGTCACCCGCCGATGACGTCACGTTCCAAAGCCTATTGGTCAGATTACACACGTGGTTCAGAGCACGGTCACACAGAGGGCGTTCCCATAGCGTTTCGACGCAGCGTCTCGTTCCTCAGGGAACTATGGTTACGGTCGTAACCTAGAGACGTTCATGCCTTCATGACCTCTAGACTGGACTATTGTAATGCATTACTAGGTGGTTGTCCTGCATCTTTAATAAATAACCCACAGTTAGTCCAAAATGCAGCTGCCAGACTTCTCACTAGGACAAGAAAGTATGACCATATAACCCCAATTTTATCATCTCTACACTGGCTACCCTTTAAAGGTGGGGTCTCCGATTTTTGAAAGCCAATGTTGACATTTGAAATCACCAAAACAAACACGCCCCTAACCCAAATGGGTCCCACCCCTGTATCGATAGCTCCGCCCACACATACATACATAACCCAGGCAAATAATGGAAAGAAACGTGTCTTTATCATAGCTGAAGGGAAGAACAATACGATAAATTGCAGATAAACAAACAAGCAAAAATGACACACAAGCATAATGATGTAAAGGACAAAGGCATATATTAGTTCTGTGTAACAAAGCAAAACCAACGTTACTCACCTATCGAGAAGGAAAAAAGCGCCTCGGCGTCTTAAGTAAAGTCGGCCACACATTCACAGATTGGAGTTTCCCGAGTCAATAACTGAGCTAAACGCTGTTACTACACAAAACGCAGTTGTAGCTGCCTCTCTATATTACTACGATAGAAAAGAGGTGTTATTTGTGTAGTACAGTGGTACTCCGCTTATCGACCGGCTCGGACATCGACCTTTTCGCTTAGCGAACAGTTGTTTGAGCGAAATTTGCACCTGCTGAACGACCAAATCCCTGCTTATCGACCTCGACCCATGTAGTGCGAGGGGAAGGATCTTCCCAGTCTCGCCTCAGCCTTCGTGGAGAGAGCATCTATCGTAAATTAAACTTCGGTTTGTCGGAAGAAAGGTTTGCTGTTGAAATGCTTGCTTGTCCTGGACAACGGCACATCCTCCAGATTTAGGCGATGAGTTGGAGGCTGAGTTTGACTGGATTACAGTCAAATTTCTGCCATCAAATATGACCTCCCTCATTCAGCCTATGGATCAGATGATCATAGCAAACTTTAAAAAACTCTACACCAAACACCTGTTTCGTAAGTGTTTTAGCATGACCAATTCCTGCAATTTGACCCTGAAAGAGTACTGGAAGGACGACTTCAGTATCTATCAATGTATTCTGATAGATATGGCAAAGTTTTTAATTTATACTTTTTACAGTATTATATACAATATTATTTATGTACCTGTATTATTTTATGTATAATTTAGTATTAATACTGCTAAAAACGGGGCAAAAATGGTTAATTATTGGGTATCGGTGGAGGTCGGGAACGGATTAATCGGGTAACCATTTCTTATGGGATAATTACATTCGCTCTCCGACCTTTTCGCATTTTGACCGGTTTTATGGAACGGATTAAGATCAATAAGCGGGGTACCACTGTAACAGCGTTTAGCTCAGGAGTTATTGACTCGGGAATCTCCAACCTGTGAATATGTGGCCAACTTCCTGCTCCTTCAGTTCTCTCCAGCGCTGGAAAGCTGATCCTATATTAACACGTCCTACTTCTTGCCTTATCGTAAGTCTTTCTTCTCTTTCTTTCTTTGTTTTTAACCTCCATGTCGATGTTAAAACCGCTTTCTGCTAACGTCACACATGCGCACTCAACACTCTCTCCGCCCATATCGACAAGACACGCCCCTTTCTGCTCATTGGCTACACGTTAGATTTCATTTTTGTTTTGATTTTTGTTTATTATTCGGCATGACTCAGTTTTCTGAAGCATTTCTGAAAAATCGGAGACCCTGCCTTTAAGTTTAGAACTGATTACAAACTGCTGCTACTTACGTACAAGGCTCTTAATGGTTTAGCTCCCATGTATCTAACTAGTCTTCTAACACGTTACAATCCTTCACGCTCTCTGACATCACAAAACTCAGGACTTCTGCTAGTTCCCAGAATATCTAAGTCTACTAAAGGTGGTAGAGCGTTTCCTTATTTAGCTCCCAAACTTTGGAATAGTCTTCCTGATAGTGTTCGGGGCTCAGACACACTTTCCCAGTTTAAATGTAGATTAAAAACTCATCTCTTTAGTCAGGCGTACATATAATACATCCCATAATATTGTGCTCTATTACATCAGACCAAATGCACATTACCATCTAGTGCTTGTTAATATTATGAACAGCAGCTACATTAATTCCTCTCCACTGCTTCTCTCTTTCTACCATCTTGAGGCATCCAGACATTGTACCAGCTCCAGATGTGTTACACTTCTTGAAGGTCATGAACGTTCAAAGAGGAGATACCAACTCCATGTGGTCTTTGAGGAAACAATCTCCTCATCAATATAACATTTATTAGACTGTATATATATAATCACACCCCCAGTGTCACCCAGATGAGGATGAGGTTATATAATCACACCCCCAGTGTCACCCAGATGAGGATGAGGTTATATAATCACACCCCCAGTGTCACCCAGATGAGGATGAGGTTATATAATCACACCCCCAGTGTCACCCAGATGAGGATGAGGTTCCCCTTTGAGTCTGGTTCCTCTCAAGGTTTCTTCCTTTACCATCTAAGGGAGTTTTTCCTCCCCACAGTCACCTGAGTCACCTCAGACTTGTTCATTGGGGATAAATACATACACATTTATATATATATCTAATATTAATCTTGTATTTTGTGTTATATTAATCTTTATATTATTCTTTATATCAACCTTTTGTTCTATGTTTATGTTCTGTAAAGCTGCTTTGAGACGACGACCATTGTTAAAATCTCTATACAAATAAATTTGAATTAAATTTGGATAAAGGAACAGGAACCAGAAAATTGTATGTATGTAAAACAGTGTACTGAGAACGTGCCGGAGCGGTTGTGAAAGTGACGTGACATACGGCTAAGTACAGTGGAGCATACTCAGAATTCCTTCTCTGCATTTAACCCATCCAAAGTGCACACACACAGCAGTGAACACACACACACCGTGAACACACACCCGGAGCAGTGGGAAGCCATTTATGCTGCGGTGCCCGGGGAGCAGTTGGGGGGTTCGGTGCCTTGCTCAAGGGCACCTCAGTCGTGGCCGGCCCGAGACTCGAACTCACAACCTTAGGATTACGAGTCAGACTCTCTAACCAATAGGCCGTGTGTGTGTGTACGCATTTGTGTCTGTGTGTGTCTGCGTGTTTGTGTGTATGTGTGTGTGTGTATGTGTATGTGTGTGTATGCATGTTTCTGTCTGTGCGTGTGTATGCGTGTGTGTGTGTATGCATGTTTCTGTCTGTGTGTGTGTTTATGCGTGTGTGTGTGTGTGTGTGTGTGTGTGTGTATGTGTGTGTATGCGTGTATGTGTGTGTGTGTGTCTGTGTATGTGTATACGTGTGTGTGTGCTTGTGTGTGTGTGTGTGTGTACGTGTGTGTGTGTGTGTGTGTGTGTGTGTGTGTGCTTGTGTGTGTGTGTGTGCGTGTGTGCGCGTGTGTGTGCATGCGTGTGTATGTGTGTGTGTGTATGTGTGTGTGAGGAGCAGGTAGATGATAGCCCACATGTCAGCCTGGGTTAAAGATGAGGGCTTCATCTGAAGTCAGTCAGCAGAAACCCTGACGTGGTTTTGGGGAAGTCAGAACTTTTACTTGCCCTAAAGTCTCTTTACTGCTACAGTGAGTTATTAAAATGCTTAACATCTGCACAGAGGAACTAAGAAACACTGTGAAACACTGCGTGTGTTCCAGTAAAATACTGAGTGATAGAGCAGATCGTGATGATCTGATGCCTTTATTATATTTCAGCCATGTGGTGAGAAACATGTCACTACACTCCAAAATGTACACATCAGAAATCTACAGCTTTATTTTCACTCATGAGTGAAGTTTTGTGGTTGAGTTTAGATCATTTCCTGTGTTCCATTTCTCACATATAAACTTTACAATGAAATCTGAGTCTGAACTGATTCTGAGTCCGAGTGACGTTAGGCTTTGTGTCAGTGAACAGATTGTGATGTAAATAAACAGAATTAAAATTTTACACTTTATTATAAGATTGAATTTAAACTTTTGCTAATTAAAGTGATGAGCTACAATTCTATTATATTTTATCAATTTCAGACTGTAGGAGGTTTCTCACTCCCTCACCAGCAGATTGTTACACTACAGCATCACATCCGAGTGTGCAGTAATTTCTGTATGTGAAATTTGTATGTATATAAAATCTGAGAAAAACCTTTTGTTTGAGATTTTGTGGAGAGAAGAGTTTTTTGCCCTTCTGGTTGGGGCCTGCAGATGGCGCACTAGTGCATGTTACAGATATTCAATTTATTTCTATTTAAATTTATTTGTATAGAGCTTTTAACAATGGACATTGTCTCAAAGCATTCCATGTGCTCCATGTGGAACTCCACGGCAAGACACTGTGCACGCACACACACACACACACACACACACACACACACACACACACACACACACACACACACACACACACACACACACACACACACACACACACACACACACACACACACACACACACACACACACACGCACACACACATACACACACACACACACACACACACACACACACACACACACACACACACACACACACACACACACACACACACACACACACACACACACACACACACACATTGTACTGGACCAACACTGAACACATCTACAGGTACTGAACACACACACACGCACACACACACACACACACACACTGTACTGGAACGACACTGAACACATCTATAGGTACTGAACACACACACTGTACTCAACCGACACTGAACACATCTACGGGTACTGAACACACACACACACTGTACTGAACACATCTACAGGTACTGAACACACACACTGTACTGGACCAACACTGAACACATCTACAGGTACTGAACACACACACACACACACACACTGTACTGAACACACAAACATACAGGTATTGAGCACACACATGTGTACAGGTACTGAACACACACACACACACTGTACTGGACCAACATTGAACAACATTAAACACATCAATAGGAACACACACACATGTGTACAGGTACTGAACACACACACGTGTACAGGTACTTAACACATACACGTGTACAGGTACTGAACACACACACGAACAGGTACTGAACAAACACACGTGTACAGGTACTGAACACTCACACGCAGGTACTGAACACACACTAAACTCGACCAATATTGAACAACATTAAACACATCAATAGGTACTGAACACACACACACATGTACGGGTACTGAGAACACACACACACACACACACACACACACACACACACACACACACACACACACACACACACACACACACACACACACACACACACACACACACACACACACACACACACGTGTACTGATCTCTGAACTGTGTGTGTTCTCAGGATGGTTCTGGATGCATTAGATCATGAACCCTCAGTGATGTTCTCTGGAGTCAGTGGGATTGTGGGTCTGGCTGTGGACTGGATTAATGAGGTTCTGTACTGGACCAGTAACAGTACTGGAGCTGTTCATGCTGCAGAACTGAACGGAAGTGAACACACTCCTCTAATCTCGGGTCTGTCGTCCCCGACCGCTGTCGCCGTGCAGCCTGTAGTCGGGTCAGTTGTGCAGGTTCTAACTCCAAGTAACCTGTCACCTGATTCGAATGAAATTCCACTTATATGGAAATCAGCTTTTGTCCTTCCCCTGTTTAAAGAGTGATCATGCCTGCTTGGGGGTGCACAAGTGTGTGTGTGGGTTTGTTTAAGGCTCTGTTGTGTTTGTTTGTGTGTGTGTGTGTGTGTGTGTCACACTGATGATGCCTGTGAATGTTTTTTTGATGGGGAAACAATGCTGTAGTTGTATTTATTAGTTGAGAAATTAAAATGTATTTATTTGTGGTTCCTTCAGATCATCTTGCTGAAATAAAATGTGACTTCATCACAAGTCAAGAGTGTGAGCAATAAACTGTCTATTTATTATGTATTTTTTGTTTAATGATAATATTTCAGTAATAATATTGTGATATGTGTGTGTGTGTATGTGTATATGTATAGTGTGTGTGTGTGTGTGTGTGTGTGTGTGTGTGTGTGTGTGTGTGTGTGTGTGTGTGTGTGCAGGTGTATATATATGTATATTCTGTGTGCATGTGTGCGTGTGTATATATATATATTTATATCTGATGCAGTTCACCGTGAAATAAAACCACGTTCCTCCAGACTCCTGGTGCTCCATACAGCTACACAAAACAGCAGGACTTCAGAGTGTAAATCAACCTGTGGACATAAAGTCCATGTCACTGCTCCCTTTGGGATCTGGTGCAGCTTTTACTCCAGTTTTATCAGATTCCTCATCTTCATCTTCCTCCTTGTCTTACTACAACCCCAAGTCTAGTCTGTCTCTGTACTGCTCTGTTCACACGAAATCCATCTGTTGTCCTTCAAACAGGAAGAACCCCTGATAATGGTGTGTTTGAACAACATAGAACAACACAGATAAGGACTGAAGTAAATTAGTCATAGACACACAAAGTTTATCTTTACAACCTGGTGTACACAGTATGGGACACAGGACAAGAAGACAGTGCAAAACAAAAGGCAGTGCAGGACAGTGTGTGTGTGTAAGGGGTGTGTGGGGTGAAGAGTGTGTGTGAGGTGTCTGAGGTCCACAATACTTTTGGCTTTGCAGATGCAGCGTGTGGTGTAAGTGTCCATGATAGAGGGAAGAGAGACACCAATGAACTTCTCAGCTGTCCTCACTATCTGCTGCAGGATCTTGCGATCTGAGATGGTGCAGTTCCCAAACCAGACAGTGATGCAGCTGCTCAGGATGCTCTCAATGGTCCCTCTGAAAAACATGGTCAGGATGGGGGGAGGGAGATGTGCCTTACTCAGCCTTCATAAGAAGTAGAGACGCTGCTGGACTTTCTTGGTTATGGAGCTGGTGTTGAGTGACCAGGTGAAGTTCTTCACTAGATGAACACTAAGAAATTTGGTGCTCTTGACGATCTCTACAGAAGATCCATCGATGTTCAGCGGAGAGTGGTCGCTCTGTGCTCTTCTGAAGTCAACAACCATCTCTTTGACATTCAGAGACACGTTGTTGGCTCTACACCAGGTACTGTAGTTAGATGTTGCACCTCCTCACTGTATGCTGACTCCTTGTTCTTGCTGATGAGACCCACCACAGTCGTGTCATCTGCGAACTTGATGATATGGTCCGATCTGTGCATTGCTGCACAGTCGTGAGTCAGCAATGTGAACAGCAGTGGACTGAGCACACAGCCCTGAGGGGCTCCAGTGTTCAGTGTGGTGGTGCTGGAGATGCTGTTCCCGATCCAGACTGACTGAGGTCTCCTAGTCAGGAAGTCCAGGATCCAGTTGCAGAGAGACGTGTTCAGTCCCAGCTGAACTAAAGTCTATGAACAGCCTTTATACATAAGTGTCTTTATTGTCCAGGTGGGTGAGGGCTAAATAAAGGGCCGTGGCAATGGCATCGTCTGTGAAGCGGTTTGTACGATATGTGAACTGTAGGGGGTCCAGTGAGGGTGGTAACTGGGTCTTCATGTGCCTCATGTCGAGCTTCTCGAAGCACTTCATAAAGATGGGTGTGAGTGCAATGGGGCAATAGTCATTGAGTCTTTATGTGTGTGTGTGTGTGTGTGTGTGTGTGTGTGTGTGTGTGTGTGTGTGTTTCTGGGTGGCTGAAAGGAAAATGTACCTCTGTGGGTGTGATTTCACTATTTCTGTGTTGCACACTCTTATTTTCCCTCTTCTCCTGTCTCTTCCTCTCTGTTCAGGGGAGGGCCTATAGGTTATTAACAAGTGTTTGAACTGGTAATGCTGAAATGAACTTAAGTGTTCAGAGCACACACACACACGCACACACACACACACGCACACAAACACACACACGCACACACACACACACACACACACACATCCTGATGGCTGATACTTTCTCTTCTTAACCTCTTTCATTGTCCAGCTTGTTTGAGTTCATATTACAGGTAAATCTTTTTTTATTTATTGTGTCTGTGTGTGTGTGTGTGCGTGTGTGTGTGTGTGTGTGTGTGTTCAGTTGCTTCAGCTTTTAATGTGGTGTAGAAATGAACAGTAATCATAAAAGTAGAGAGAGTTTCTTTTCTGTCTGAGTTTCTCTCTGTTTGTTCCTTACTGACTAAGTTAAGGTTTGTCCTGAGAGACTTGTGAACAGTTTGATGTCTGATTTTAAGTCCTTTATAAATTTCAGTCCTTTATAAATAAATTTAAATTTGTATCACATGTAAATGTAAAAGGAATAATGAACAGAAGACACAGAAGACATTATTCAAGTAATTAAGATTTAATTCTTTTCCATTTATGGTTATGGTGTTAGTGCGAGGGAAAAAACTCTAAATATTTAATATTCATTTATTATTAAATTAATTTAACAATATTAATAATATTTAATTAGTGCATTCCTGTTAAGTGTAGACCCAGTTAGACGAGGTGATGATGTTGATTTGGTTATCTTCACTTTTGCCCAAATCAAATCAAATTTTTATTTGTCACATACACATACATACAGGGTACGTCATGCAGTGAAATGCTTTATGCATCTGTCCGGTATAAGAATAAAAGGTGATGCAATTTAGGATAAAAAAAAAGGAGATAGATAAATAAAAATGTATAAACTATATAAGAAAACTATAAAAAATGATATAAAATATGAAAATAGGAGGAGACATATTGTATATACATATGCATAAATATACATATAGATAAGTGTGTATGGATTTTAAAGATTGTCCTTAAAGTGTCCAGATACAGTATGGTGTGTAAATAGTGTATAAAGTGGCACTGTGCTGTACAAGTCCAGAGTTAAAGTGATTTTCTAGTCAGTGTGTGTTGTGTTGTGTAAAACGTAACGTTTAACATTCTTCTGTGACGAAGATTCCTGTGTAACAGAACTGTATGAAGGTGTCTTCATGTCTTTCTGTCTTGTACTTAATGCTCACCTCTTACACCCGTCCTGTGAAATACGGAATCGTCCCATATTTACAGGCAAAATGACGCGTCCTGTATCAAATCAATACGTGGTGCGATTTGTCCCGTATTTTACATAGGTCCACATTATACAGCATAGATATATATGCACTAGATGTCGCCATGTATAGGGCAGTACATTGGAACGAATGCATCAATAGAGCCGCCATCTTGGTACGGGGGACCCCCTCCTCTTAATGCATTAGCGTCAATGTAGGCAAGTAAGTAATAAAATCAACATAAAACGTCATGAATGCGATTTCTTTTTTTTTTTTTAAGGTTTTGATATAAATTAATCTACTTTTTCGCATTATAATGCATAATGCTAGTAGGTGTAAGTTTATTATTTACATTCTTCCACTTGAGTAAACTTCAAATGAACAATCACTACTTACCTTATAGCCTACTGCATGTAACACTGCTACAATGGTGTGTGTGTGTGTGTGTGTGTGTGTGTGTGTGTGTGTGTGTGTGTGTGTGTGTGTGTGTGTGTGATTATAAATTAACATGTATAGTCACACTATTGTAGCTAGCAGTGTTGCTACGGTACACACACACACACACACACACACACACACACATATATATATATATATATATATATATAAATAAAGCAGTTTCCAGTTGGAAGCAAATCACAAATTCAACAGGAACATAATGTGAAAGTGAGATAGTCGAGGTGCCAAAGACTGTTCAATCTTTTATTTCCTATTATCAGTTTTTCTATTATATTTCCCTTCCTGCAATACCTTTGCCACATTAAATAAGTATGTAATAAAGTGTCACATAAACAAAAAAATAAATAAATAAAAAAGTTGGACTTTGAGGCTGAACTTGTGTGTTACACTGCCAAGCTAACTGGTGACATCCTGGACCGTCAGCTGACTTAAGTGTTTAGTTTCCCTGCAACTTGTCCATGACTGACGTCTCTGTTTATCACTTGGGAATCTACAAACACATTCAGATTCAGATTATTATATTTAATACCATGTCAGCAATCAAAAGCTATTTTCATGGCAAAATTCAATTACAAAAACACAAATATAAATGTAATAAAAACAAAACAAATATAACTTTTTTTATTTTAATTAACATACGTTAAAAAAAAATCCAAACCCTTTTCAAACATAATATAATTAAATCTGTCCTTAAGTGAAGTAATGTAATAAAAGAGCGTTCTGCTTGTGTTAAGTCCAGGACAATCTAATAAAATATGTTAGACAGATAAGGGAATCTTACAGAACATACAGAAAGTTCCGTCTTTTCACCTTTAAGCAAAAAAACAAAACAAAACATGGGTCAATTTTTAATGTCCTTATTAAGAGCTTCGGAATCTACAAACGTCTGATTTCCTAACTGTCACAAAACAAACCAACGGAACAAGAAATATAATTCCCTAACATTCATCACCATAAAACACATTCTCACGTGTGTAATGTAATCCCTTCTGTCTGGTTTTTAGATTTATTTCGTTTTAACAAACAAACGCAGCACAGAAGTCCGGCATCGTCCATGTGTTTGAGGTAAAGGAGCACCGTACAAAGATGGCGGCGGTTTTGACGCATTTTTAGGACCCCAAGGCGACATCTACATACATCTTATACAGCATCCCATGCACATCACCCCACCCGCATTGTGTGGAGATGCGTCCTATTCTGCCCCTGATTGGGTAATACTCGTTGCCATCGTTGGTTTGATTGGTTTGTTTTAGGGTTACAGGCCGTGAATCACGGCCAATCAGAGTCAGAGGAGGGCGGGACGCCGCCTCGCCGGTTCTTTTGACAGAGTCAGAGTGACAGAAAATCCATATGAAACGATGGCGTCTCCAGATAAACCCCCCCCCCCCATCCCCCCCCGCCCGTGTCCACACAACCAGTGGATGCTGGTTATGTGGAAAGGATCATTTCTAGAATGATCATTGATCATAGCCAACAAATGGACTGACAGCAGGAAGCTCTCCTGTGGAGCTCATCAGGAGTGAGCTCGTGATCACTTTTAACGTTGCAGTCCTGTTGAGAGTTTTCTGTAGATGTTTGAAAGACAAACAGCTTCTCAGTGCTGCACGGAGTGACAAGAAGTACACTTATAAAAGAAAGTAGGCCTGACCTGCTCCAATACTGCACACTATCACTTCTGGTCCGCTGATATTCACTGATACACTGATATACATCCACTGATGTTATTATGTTCATGATGTTCATGGAAGATCTTTTGCAAGTTTGCAAGATATAATTACTAAGTTATGGATCTGTTAATTTAATAATAAGTTAATAAAATATGGTTCACATCTCACAAGTTCCTCCAAAAGCTTATTTTTGTGTTCACAGTCACAGTTTGTTGGTGTATATTTATTATTGTCATAGCTGTGTATTCAATATGACCACTTAAGTTGTGACAGTGAGAGACTGAGTGCATCTGTTCACACTGATTTCAATAGCAGACGTCTTATTATAATGTCCATTGGTATCAATATTAATATTTTTATGAATACATGTTTTAAGTTATGATATACCGCCACTGGCACGCCATCGGGACTGTGGTCATCGTGGCCCCGAGGGGTGTGGCCCCCGCTGTGGCAGGCGTCCCTTATTTTTCTGTATTGAAGGTGGCAACCCTACTTACAACTGGGATGGGGGATGGTGGGGGGTGGATGATGCTATACACACGGGCACACACAGACACCCAAACCCCCCCCCCCCCCAAAAAAAAAATAAATAAAGTGAACATTATGTCTGTGTCTGTTTCGCTCTCTGTATTAACACAAGGTCTGAAACTGTTTCAGGTGAAAATGGTGGTGCTGCAGAGGATTTTCGGTAAGCAATGAAATCTCCATTTTACTGCTTTCTCTCTACACTGTGTCACCAATCTGTGACTTTATACACATTTCCTGGAGATCACAAATAAATACACAGAACATACTTGGAAATGTTAGAGTTGAGATAAATGAGTATACTGTGAGCTGTATTTGGTGGTGGAATGAGGAAACACAGGACAACATTCAGAGGAAGAGGCTAAAAAGAAGTGAGGTGTAGAAAGGACTGAAGAAAGTAGAAATGATTACAAGGAATCACAGAGAGAGTGAAGAGGGACGTGATGAAGACAAAGCAGAAAGCATACGATGAGTTGTACACAGGGTTAGACATGAGGAAGGTGAGGAGGACTTGTACAGATTAGGGAGACAGAGATAGAGATGGGAAGGTGCTGACAGGTGAGGACAGTGTGCAGAGAAGATGGAAGGAGTATTTTGAAGAGCTGATTTGTGAGGAAAATGACAGGGAAAGACTGGAAGAAGAAGTGAATAGGATGAGGTGAGGAAGGATCTGAGGAGAATGAAAGTCAGTGGTAGTAAGACAGAATAAATGTGTATGAACGAGAGAGAGTGTTGTGTGTGTGACAGAAGAGTGTCAGGAGTGTTGTGTGTGTGACAGAAGAGTGTCAGGAGTGTTGTGTGTGTGACAGAAGAGTGTCAGGAGTGTTGTGTGTGTGTGTGACAGAAGAGTGTCAGAAGTGTTGTGTATGTGACAGAAGAGTGTCAGGAGTGTTGTGTGTGTGTGACAGAAGAGTGTCAGGAGTGTTGTGTGTGTGACAGAAGAGTGTCAGGAGTGTTGTGTGTGTGTGACAGAAGAGTGTCAGGAGTGTTGTGTGTGTGACAGAAGAGTGTCAGGAGTGTTGTGTGTATGTGACAGAAGAGTGTCAGGAGTGTTATGTGTGTGTGTGTGACAGAAGAGTGTCAGGAGTGTTGTGTGTATGTGTGACAGAAGAGTGTCAGGAGTGTTGTGTGTGTGTGACAGAAGAGTGTCAGGATTGTTGTGTGTGTGTGTGACAGAAGAGTGTCAGGAGTGTTGTGTGTGTGTGACAGAAGAGTGTCAGGATTGTTGTGTGTGTGTGTGACAGAAGAGTGTCAGGAGTGTTGTGTGTGTGTGACAGAAGAGTGTCAGGAGTGTTGTGTGTGTGTGACAGAAGAGTGTCAGGAGTGTTGTGTGTGTGTGACAGAAGAGTGTCAGGAGTGTTGTGTATGTGACAGAAGAGTGTCAGGAGTGTTGTGTGTGTGTGACAGAAGAGTGTCAGGAGTGTTGTGTGTGTGACAGAAGAGTGTCAGGAGTGGTGACCCCTAACAGGAAAAGACCAAAGAAGAAGAAGACTGTTAGCTCAGACATGTGAAGAATGAGAGAGGCTGCTATCACATTCTGAGAGGAATCAGTAGGTGTGAGATCTTCCTGTAGCTCCTTTAATGTTGCTGTAGGTCTCTCAGCAGCCTCCCTGCTATGATTTTGTCCTGTTCCTGGTGATGTCACTGTGCTGCTCTGTTTCCTCCATGTTTCATTTCATTTCTATATGCTGCCACTTCACACAGAGGAGGAAAAAGTTATGAGTTTTTTTTACATCACAAAATATTGCTGTCAGGTTGTGACCACAGTGTGTGTGTGTACACAGTGACTGGTTTCCACTTAAACAGTCAAATAGGAGCCGCTGAGCAGAACATTTTCTCCATAGGAACAAGACAGAGTTTGTTTATCTGTCAGCAGAGCAACCTTGTACATGTGTAGACACACACACACACACACACACACACACACACACACACACACACACACACACACACACACACACACACACACACACACACAGGTCACATTTAGATCTCTGTTAATAAAGTCATTGCACAATTGCAAAAATGTTTATCACATGTAAGTCTTAGAAACATTTTAATTCTGTAGATTTTAACCAGTGAGTCTCATCTTTCTGTCATCATCATTAACTTATATAAAGCTCACGCTCTCGAACACTGTTCACCCAATACAACAACATAGATCTTTATATTTTCAGCATTTGGCAGACGTCCTAATCCAGAGCGAAATCTTTACATCAGTTCACAGCACTTGTACAGAATGTCCCTATTGTTAAGACATGATAAGTTGCGATAAGATAAAGCTTCATTCATACCACAGTGGGGAGATTTTTATGTTACAGCAGTAAAGAAAAAAATGCAGAAGAAGGAAACAGTACGGTATTTACACTCTCAAACTAATTGCACTAGTTTATATTGGTGTTATTACACATTTGCTATTGGACAGAAATGTAAGTTGTTGTTATTGCACAGTTTATAACAATGCACATTATGGTGACTGCAATGATGAGAGCTTAGCGACCATCCTCCTTTCCCCCACCTTCTCTACAGTGTCCAAGGGAATCCCCAGGACTGAGCTGATGTATAATTTAATATAATAAATAATGTTGTAAAAAATCTTAGTAGAAATAATTAAAGTATTATTCCTTACAATACTATAACCAATGTAAAGTATTAGGCCTTGCAAAATATTACAATTGCTGTCATGAGACATATGTAGGCGATGTTGTAGGCCAAAGATGTTTATTGTAATCATAAACTTAGTAAAAGTAACCAGATTCGGGGCTTTCAGGCCTAGTCAGTCTGAGCACATTTGTAATAACAAATACAAAATTGTTATAGAGAATGAAGAAGACCATGGTTCTCAGACCTTAGCTCATAGCGATAACTTTTTATGTAGACTGAAAAAGACATTGGTTCACAGACCTAGGCCCTGAGAACTAAGGGGAGGAAAATCCATAAATGGGCATATGGGGAAAAGGTAAAGGGTGAATAAGGGGAAATTAGGTCAGTGTATTTAGAAAACATAGGAGGTGATTCCAGTAAATAAAGTGATATGGCACCTGGGACTCCAAGAAATACTGGGAACTAAAGAGAAGGCTCCTAGGAGCGCCAGGGTATATATTGAGAAGATATCTGGGGCTCGGTGGTGAAGGTGTGTGTGCGCGCGTGTGCGGGCGCGTGCGCGTGTGTGCATGTGTGCGCGCGTGTTGTGTGTGTGCGTGTGTGGTGTGTGTGCGTGTGTGGTGTGTGTGCGTGCGTGGTGTGTGTGTGTGTGTGCGCGCGTGTTGTGTGTGGTGTGTGTGCGTGTGTGCGTGCGTGGTGTGTGTGCGTGTGTGCGTGTGTGGTGTGTGTGCGTGTGTGTGTGTGAAGATGGGTGTTTTTATTTTTGCAAGAACATCGCGAGAGTTCTTGTTTTTCTTGGTTGATTTTGCATGACATTCTCTTTTTGGGGGTTTTCATTTGTTATTTTTCAACTTGGCAATTTCTCTTAAAAGATTGTTGGCTGATTGACCACAATAAAGAAGTTTGCTCATTCTCTTCCAGGTCTGAGGAGATTTCTCAGTGTTTTTGTAGTATTTATAGAGCTAACAGTTAAGTCTAACTAAAACAGTTTTTAGTAACCAAAAAGTCTAAGAGAAGAGGACACCCTGTGATGTGTCGGCTTGGAGACCGGCTCTGAGTTACGACACTGGCCTTCCTTATCAGCTTGTCCAGTCTCTTCCTGTGTGTAGTAGAGATGCTGCTGCACCAGCAGACTAATCCATAGATGATGACTGAGGCAAAAAAGGTCTTCACTAGTGCTTCAACAGAAAGAGTTTGCTCTGCTCTATCTTAGAAATGGCATCTGTATTGTCTGTTCAGTACAATGTACTGTTCAGATGAACACCCAGGCATTCATGAGAGTCCAGAGAGTGCTTTTGTGAGAGTGTGTTTGTCTCTGCAGAAATCCACCACCAGTTCTTTGGTGTTCCCTGCATTTACCAAGGTGAGGAAGGCTGGGCCTGCAGTCTTCCTAACCTTGACCTTCCTGAGCTCCATTCTCACCCGGGCTTCTGTAAGGGGCAGTATGTAGGGGAAATGGCGGAATACTTGCTGGAATAGCACTTCGGCGCTCTCCATAGCTGTAGGAAGACCTTTCATTGGGACGAGCTTTAATATTTTTGAAAAAGGATCTACAATGACGAAAATGACTTATTACCTTGAGAGACTGGCAGATCGGTGGCAATATCTACTCCTAAATGCGACCATGGACGACGAGGAACGGGGAGAGGTAGGAGCTTGCCACACGGAAGCTGTCTGGGTGTCTTGGCCATTGCACAATTCCGTCAGCCCTGGACAAAACGGTTCACATCCTGCCTCATATTGGGCCATCAGTAGCGCTGCTGCAGCACGGTGAGACTCTGATTCACACCGGGATGTCCCGTGCCTGGAGACGAGTGACTCTTTTCAATCAATGTGGTCCTGAGTGAATGAGGGACGAACATACGTCCAGGCGGACACTCTGGAGGAGGTGATGGAGTGTCTGGTATCTCATCCTTCTCGCTCCATTCAATTGGGCATGCAAAGATTTTATCCGCTAGGATGGGCTCGGGAGACAGCTTTTCTTCTTCTGGTGAGAATCTCCATGATAGTTCGTCTGCTTGTCCATTCTTTGAACCTGGTTGATAGGAATGGAGAAGTTAAACCGTGTAAAGAATAGAGCCCACCTGGCTTGTCTAGAGTTCATTCGTCTGGCCTCCTTCAAGTACTGGAGATTCTTATGATCTGTGATCACAATGAACGGATGTCTGGCTCCCTCGAGCCAGTGTCTCCACTCTTCCAGTGCCATTTTTATGGCTAACAGTTCACGGTCGCCAATAACATAGTTCTTCTCGGCCGAACTGAACTTGTATGAATAAAAGGCGCATGGATGATGAGCGGGGGATTCACCTGTCCTTTGCGCCAGAACCGCGCCCACACCGGTGGAGGATGCGTCCACCTCTACCCGGAAAGGTTTCGTGGGGTCTGGCTGAACCAGTACTGGCGCTTCGCAAAATGTCCCTTTTAGTCTCTCGAATGCGAATTGCATGTCTGGAGTCCAGATGAGTTTCTTAGGGTTTCCACGAAGCACGGTGGTGAGTGGAGTAACGATGAGACTGAAGTCCCGAATGAAGCGACGGTAGAAATTTGCGAATCCCAGGAATCTTTGGAGCTCCTTTATAGAGCTGGGTGGTGGCCAGGTTGTGATCGCTACCACCTTTGTATCGTCCATGCTGACGCCACGTTCTGATACATCATACCCCAGGAACTTATCGTTTTCTGGTGATTGCGAAGACGTCGCAATACTTCACACACATGGTTATAATGGTCTTTGGTGTTTCTCCCCGTCTCTGCACACCTGTTCCTCATGTGTCTAATTGTGATTAGTATTTAGTCAAGCCTCTGTTGTTGTCTCCTGTTGTGATGTTGTCCTGTGTCATGACTTGGTTTCTGTTTTGTGCTTTTTATTTAATAACTCCTGTTTTATTTTAACGCTATTTGGGTCTGTTTTACCCCCACGTCACTGACTCAGTATTGGGTCCTTTATTATTTAACATACTGTATATAAAGAACATTGCAATAAATATAATATCACTTTTCATCTTTCAGAGAGTGCTTACAGGAAAGGAAATAATATAGTTATTATTATTATTATTATTATTATTATTATTATTATTATTATTATTATTATTATTATTATTATTATTATATTCAAATGTATTCTAGGTTTTGTTTTTCCCCTCTGAATAAAATTGTAATTTTTATTTGATTTGATTTTTGCAGGACACAGGAGATTTACCAGGAACCTGGAGGTGGTGTCACTGCTCATCACGGCCACTCTGTGTTTGTTAGTAATACTGCAAATACACCTCCAGGGCAAGAAATCACAAACCATAAGACAAGACAAAGTCTTGAGAAAGCAGAAACCTGAACCAGAGACATGGCCGGACATGTTCCTAAACTCAGTCCCCAAGTGTACGCTAAACTCATCTGCCTCCAAGATTCATGACTTCTCAACTTTACCAAAGAATATCCAAGACTTCCTGTTTTACCAGCACTGTCGCCATTTCCCCATGCTCCTCAACAATCCTGGGAAGTGCGGCGGACCAAAGAACTCCGCAGATGTTTTCCTACTGTTGGTCATTAAGAGTTCTCCACCCAACTACGATCGGCGTGAGGTTCTGCGTAAAACGTGGGCTTTGGAGCGGCTTCATAGCGGTGTGTGGATCCGCACCGTGTTCATATCTGGAACCACAGGAGACGGTTATGAGAAGGAAAAACTGAATAAACTCCTGGAGCTGGAGAACCGCGAGTACCAGGACATTCTGCAGTGGGACTTTGATGATACCTTTTACAACCTCACACTGAAGCAGGTCTTATTCCTGGAGTGGATGGAGAGGTTTTGCCCAGATGTGCACTTTCTCCTCAATGGAGATGATGACATTTTTGCCAACACAGACAATATGGTGCAGTACCTCAAGGGCTTAGATGATATTGATGGAAGCAAACATCTTTTTATCGGCCACTTGAACGAATATATGGAGCCGATCCGGCAACAAGGCAGTAAATACTTCGTCCCTGTACAAATCCATAAATCAGACACCTATCCTCCCTACTGTGGTGGTGGTGGCTTCCTGCTGTCACAATTCACTTCCAGAGTTATCTACAACATGTCTCACTCCATCCCCCTGATTCCTATCGATGATGCTTACATGGGAATGTGTCTGGAAAAAGCTGGACTTCAACCCAGACATCATGTAGGAGTGAGGACATTCGGCCTGAACGTTCCCTCGGGTCAACATGAGGCAAACAATCCATGCTACTACCGTGAGGTTCTCCTGGTCCACAGGTTCCTCCCACTTCAGATTTATCTTATGTGGCATGAAATCCATAGAGAAGATTTGAATTGTTCAAAGAGAACAGAAGGGAACGAGAATTCTGGGCTTTTCAAGCTTTAAACAGAGGACTGGGAGGACAGATTTGTGAAAATCTGGGAGGACTGGGAAAGACTGGGGGTGAGAGGGGTGACTGGGTGACATACAGTGAGAAGCTTTTAATTTAGATGATTTTATAACCAGCCAATTGCACACAGGCAAACTCAACTTAAACAATGAAAATAAAAAATAAAACGGAAGATGAAGTGATTATGGAATGTGGGAGTCTGGGGGTTAAGGTGTTGGACTACTCATCGAAGGTCATGAGTCGTGAATCCCTTGGCCACCAAACTGCCCATGCTGGGCCCCTGAGCAAGGCCCTTAACCCTCAATTGCTCATCTGTATAAATGAGCTAAAAATGTAAGTCGCTCTGACTAACGGCGTCTGCTAAATGCTGTAAATGTAATAAATATTTAAAGCAAAAAATAAACAAAAGACGCAGTTCTTATAATAATAATAATAATAATAATAATAATAATAATAATAATAATAATAATAATAATAATAATAATAATGCAGCTTGTTTTTTTTACTGAGAAACTGCAAACTCCTCTACAGTCAGAGCTGCTGTTAGAGAGAATTAATCAACATCTGACCACCAATCAGAATCCAGAACACAGCAGCAGCTCTGTGGTAAAAGTGGTTTGAGGAACTGAATCTTAAAATTTAAACTGTTAAGCTAATTGAGTTTGCTGTGTGTTATGGTGAACATGAGGTTTTGTGTTCTTATATTATCATATATTAAACTCAGTACAGCTCGCTGGGCCTTTCAGCTGATTTGGGGTTTTTCCTCCAGCTTTGTGTAATGCTGTAGGTCATGTAGCTGTCCTCATGTCATGTGGTGATAATGTTTACTTCTTTGCCCCTGTCTTGTGGCATCTTGTGTAATTTTATTATTGTTCTTTTATCATGA
Source organism: Tachysurus fulvidraco (assembly GCF_022655615.1). NCBI lineage: Eukaryota > Metazoa > Chordata > Actinopteri > Siluriformes > Bagridae > Tachysurus > Tachysurus fulvidraco. The sequence continues at coordinate 704,187 of NC_062531.1, forward strand.
AGGTACTTTCTGATTATACACTCTGGGTGTTTAGTGTGAGGTGTTCTGTGTACATTCAAAAATTGTTTTTTCTGTTTGAACCTTTGCTCATACACACTACTGTGCACAGTGTGACGCAGTGAAATGCTTTTACTGACTCCATAAAAACGGAGCTTTTATAACGAGTGCATTTGAAATAAAGTGCAGATGAAAACAAAGTGAACAGGAAAGGGATGCTGGGTGTGTGTTGAAACAATGTCCACTGTTAAAATTGCAAAACAAATAAAACTGAATAGAATTTCGTTGAAATGTTCTGCAGGAGTACGAAGTTTCTCCTCATTCTCTGTGTTTGAATTCATGGAGCTGTAGCACTTCTCTGACCACATCAGGGACAAGTTTCAGAGTTTAGAAGGTTAAGGTCCTTCTCTATCTTCCTGGCCTTGAACTCAGAGGAACCGACAGCTGGAGAGCCTTCGGTCCTGCATGGTCCTGTTCCCAATCCAGGCTGTGATGCTTCCTAGCAGGATGCTCTGGATCTCCTGAAAGAGCAGTGTAAAGTGTGTGAGGTGGTAAAGATGCTGAGGGACCTTGGTCACCAATTGTCCACTTTCTCCACTGAGGTTCTCCTGGGCAGACGCTATCTCCTCTCCTGTTTCAAGTTGAAGTCCACGATCAACTTCTTTGTGCTGCTGATGTTCAGGAGGAGGCTGTTTTCCTGGCACTAGTTCTCCAGGCTTTAATCAGAGATCAGGCGAACAACAGCATGGTCCTCAACAAGCTTAACAGTGATTGTGAAGTTGGAAATGTGGACACAGTCATTGCTACAAACTGCTACACACACACACACACACACACACACACACACACACACACACACACACACACACACACACACACACACACACACACACCTACATACAGGTCCTGTAGTGCTACTGTACTAAACTGCTGTATTAGTTCTTACTAACTGATGACAGGAATTTATATGGTGTTTAGTCTCAATGACGGTTGATGGCCAGTGAACTTCTGCACAGGAAGTTCTCCGCTTGCTGGATTTCATCATCTACACACTAAAATAAAGTGCTTACACACCCTTCACATTACACACACATTTGAATAATGTTCAGAACGTCATCAGGATTTACACAAGTGCTTTTGTCTGTTTTAAGACGTTACATATTTTCTGAACGTTAGTTAATCCTCCTGTTAAATACAGCGTAATTCTTTTAAATAATTACTGACGTGGTCCTCACAAAGCCTCTCCTCTGTTAGGAATCTATGGTGTTTGAGCTCATGACAGCAAAGTGTTCAGCTCAGCTCAGAACTTTTGTCACAGCCACAGTTCTACAGAACCAAGATGAACTTAAACACTGAAGCAATGCTGAGACACTGAAGATGTTCGTTACTGTCCAGTGTTCACTCCTGAGTCTGGTTCATCTCAAGGTTTCCTCCTCATATCACCTCAAGGAGTTTTTCCTCACCACCATCAACATAGACCCGATCAACAGGGATAGATGTTAAACTTTTACATTGTAATTCCATGTTTTTCTATTTCTCTAAACCTGCTTTGAGACCATGTCCACTGTTAAAAGTGTGTTGCAGATAAAATGGAACTGAACTGAAAGCGCTGTATTAACAGGAAGTGCATTATGTGGAACAGCTTTAGTGATTGTGTCACAGTGACTGGTCTGTGTGGTTTCCCTGCCTTGAGCCGTGCCGCTTCTCCATGCATTCCCTTCAATAAAACCCATTTCATCTTCTGCCCTTAAAGTTTTAGGGCCAATGTTCTCGTTGGTTATCAGATAAAGCTTATTAATGAGTTTTAAAGGACATAAGAGCATCTAACTTTTATTGAACCGTACAGAACAAGCACAACTCTGACTGGAGAGGAGTAAAGAGGGGATTGGACAAGAGTAACTCTAAAAATGACACTACCACCACCAGCCCCATGAATCACCATGTCAGGTGAATTCCAGCAGATCCATAAAAGCCACTCAAGCACATAACAGTCACTTATTAAGAAATGACCCATGCTAACGTCCACTCCCTACAGGCAGCTGTGCTGTGTGCAGGAGCGAGGTTGTGTACGATCGTGTGTATGAGTGATGGACAGGACATGGACATGTCTGAACGGAAGTTGAAGAAACTTTGACTATTTATTCATAGAAGAATTAGTCAGGAATGGAATGATAGACTGCTGTAACTGAGTACTGAATATTAATGACCGCTGACAGCACAAGTCGAACATAAACATGTCAGTTACTAAATACAGTAAAGGTGTGTGTTTTTATTAGTGGACGAGTTTTAGCAAAAGCTAATCAACAGTTTATTAGCAGCCATGTAGAAATTGTGTGAGTAATCTAATGTGTGTGAGTAATCTGTGTGAGAATTTAATCTTACGGTTGGGTCTAGACTGCTTGCACATCTGATGTAATTATTATCTTTATCAATCTTTATTGTCTAAGGCTAACTGTTAGGCTAAATGACATACTTGTCTAATCTAATTAGCAGGATTTATCATAACAGGTTAAGGGTGTACAAACATTTGCATTCAACTGTATTTTGTTTCCTGGTTTCCGCACCTGGTTGCAAAGCAGAAAAATGTGTAGCATAAATCCCCAAATGCATCATCCTAAGGTAGCAACTAAGCAACTTGTCTTTAAACTTATATCATCATATTACAAACACAGCCTTCTTCACCTTAGAAATATCACCAAGCTGAGAAACATCCTGTCTGTATCTGATGCTGAGAAGCTAGTTCATGCCTTCATGACCTCTAGACTGGACTATTGTAATGCATTACTAGGTGGTTGTCCTGCATCTTTAATAAATAGATTACAGTTAGTCCAAAATGCAGCTGCCAGAGTTCTCACTAGGACAAGAAAGTATGACCTTTAACCCCTATGTTATCATCTCTACACTGGCTACCTGTTAAGTTTAGAACTGATTACAAACTGCTGCTACTTACGTACAAGGCTCTTAATGGTTTAGCTCCCATGCATCTAACTAGTCTTCTAACACGTTACAATCCTTCACGCTCTCTGAGATCACAAAACTCAGGACTTCTGCTAGTTCCCAGAATACATAAGTCTACTAAAGGTGGTAGAGCATTTTCTTATTTAGCTCCCAAACTTTGGAATAGTCTTCCTGATAGTGTTCGGGGCTCAGACACACTTTCCCAGTTAAAATGTAGATTAAAAACTCATCTCTGTAGTCAGGCGTACACATAATACATCCCATAATACTGTGCTCTATTTTATCAGACCAAATGCCAGGGCTCTCTAGTTTTGAAGACAGACAAGTGTGACATCTCCAACCTCCCCAGCACCCCTCCACAAACAAACAAACAAACAAACAAAAAAAAAACAGATTTGTAAATTTCGTCGCGACAAACTTTGATGTTGGCTTTGACGGTCCAAGTATTCGCAAAGGCCGGTGCATTTTGGAGGCAGGTGGACAGAAAGATTGTGAAAGCTACTGGACCTCTAGGGTGCCAATACTTTTGGAGGTGAGCAGACATGAGCATGTAACATGATCCGAATACCCGTGAGGTACTTCCCCTCATTTTGCTGAGTGTATTGATATGTCACATGTCCATGTTGTGCAAATTTTTGATTTTGCTTGTTTTGGTGGCGGGGCTACACGTGACGTCACGTGACGTGACCAGAATACCCGTGGGGCAGTT